>NC_064920.1:618206577-618506577 GCF_023897955.1 Schistocerca gregaria
GAAGCATTCTTGATACTTCGCTCCCCTGCCCATTCGGGGTGTGAGCCTGTCAGAACTGACATTTTGGCCAACCTGAGATCGCATATTTTAGTTCTACAATCCGAAAACTCCTAACAACTTGCTTCTGGAAGGTTCCGCGTTGCTTTTCGGAACATTGCAAGTGCTGATCTACCAAAACTCCTTGTTCCAGAAGCTTGCGAGTGGCACCCTCTGGCAAACAGCCGCTTCCAAAGATTACGAGCTCCGACCTATCAAAAGGTGTTCCACCAAAACTTTCTGTAACTTTACGTTCTCAATGTTTACGCTCCAGGTGCCAGCGGCCCGTCCGCATAAGGCAAAAGACTCGCCTGTGGAGGCGCCCTCTGGCTACGTCACAACAGTGCAATGTTGTACGGGAATCCCATTTGTGTGGGTGTTCTGTTCCTTCAGAGTAAAGCCCGTATTAATTTTCGCCGCTAGCGAAAGCTGGGTGAGTCCGTCGAACTCGGATCGCAAGTGCTTCTTTCCCGAGCGTTCCTAATTTTGTTATAGATGCACGCCGCTCCTCTGTGAAGCGAGAGGAAACTGCAAGGGCCACGCTTTCACGCCCTGCTAAATACCAAAAGAATGAATTCAGCATGCATTTCAGAATCACAGGTAATTAAAGGAAATTCTCCACAATCACCAGACATTCCCAAGATAGTAACGCTCTTAACATATACATCGGAATTTATCGATCAATTAGACCTCTCATTTCGAAGAGTTAAGTGTGCTGCGTGACGAAGATTTAATACGAGCCTGGCTACAGCCTGATACTTTTCATTACGTGCGGGCGCTGATAACCTTGCGTAGAGCGCCTGTAAGTTCCAAACACAACACAACACACACACACACACACACACACACACACACACACACACACAGAGAGAGAGAGAGAGAGAGAGAGAGAGAGAGAGAGAGAGAGAGAGAGACGCGCAGGCACGCACGTACGCACATTACCTGCCAACATGGTTGCAAGAACTGTGCCTAGGTTGTTGTATGGAACCTTTCCCAAGCACGGCAAAATCAAGCAGATTTGATATTTTTGTTTGACCATGTCCCTAACGTATTGTAGAAGACATATGTCTTACTGCTGGAGCTTATCTTGCCATAGTCTCAACTGTGGGCCACACACGTTCCAGACTAGTAAGAGAACAAAACCTCAAGAATTTATTTTACATCACACTCAGTCACGCAAACTAGAGATGGGTTTCTGAATTAAGCACTTGGTTCTCCGTAAGATCAAAATGCACATAACAAATACGGCAACAAAGGAAACGTCATCAATACGTTAACATATTCACGTAGTCATAAATTTATTTCAGCGACCCAAGTGGTCATCCAGATTAATGGAACGTAAACCGCAGATGGCAACATCCAAAATTATTGAGTTAAATTCGGCAACAAATCAACAAAACATCGCAAAACAATGGCATACATCAAGTTACACAACGTCAGTCGCAGAAGGCGAGGAACAAAATAAATTATTTTGTAAGACATCGAAATAAATCACACTACAAGGAAATTCGCCAACTTACCCGCCGTCAGTCGCAGAAGACGACAGCAAAAATTATTGATTGATATTAAAGAAGACCGATGATAGATCTCATTAAGATCTTAAGGTTTCTTGTTGCAAATGGCGCAGTATTACACCTAATTAGCGTCCATAACTTGAGGACAAACATGTTACAACTACAAAAGAAAACATGGGATTTTCGTCGTCTGTAGAAAAATACCCCCCCCCCCCCCCCCCACCTATGAGCCATGGACCTTGAAGTTGGTGGGGAGGCTTGCGTGCCTCAACGATACAGATAGTCGTACCGTAGGTGCAACCACAGCGGAGGGGTATCTTTTGAGAGGCCAGACAAACGTGTGGTTCCTGAAGAGGGGCAGCTGCCTTTTCAGTTGTTGCAGGTGCAAAAGTCTGGATGTTTGACTGATCTGGCCCTCTAATACTAACCAAAACGGCTTTGCTGTTGTGGTACTGCGAACGGCTGAAGGCAAGGGGAAAATACAGCCGTAATTTTTCCCGAGGGCATGCAGCTTTACTGTATGATTAAATGATGATGGCGTCATCTTGGGTAAAATAGTCCCCCATTCGGATCTCCGGGCGGGGACTACTCACGAGGACGTCGTTATCAAGAGAAGGAAGACTGGCGTTCTACGGATCGGAGCGTGAAATGTCAGATCCCTTAATCGGGCAGGTAGGTTAGAAAATTTAAAGAGGGAAGTGGATAGGTTAAAGTTAGATATAGTGGGAATTATCTGGCAGGAGGAAAAAGACTTTTGGTCAGGTGAGTACAGGGTTATAAATACAAAATCAAATAGTGGTAATGCAGGAGTAGGTTTAATAATGATAAAAAAATAGGAGTGTTTGTAAGCTACTACAAACAGCATAGTCAACGCATTATTGTGGCTAAGATACACACGAAGCCCACGCCTACTACAGTAGTTCAAGTTTATAAGCCAACTAGCTCTGAAGAAATTGATGAAATGTATGATGAGATAAAGAAATTATTCAAGTAGTGAAGGGAGACGAAAATTTAATAGTCATTAGTGCCTGGAATTCGACAGTAGGAAAAGGAAGAGAAGGAAACGTAGTAGATGAATATGGATTGGGGCTAAGAAATGAAAGAGGAAGCCGCCTGGTCGAATTTTGCACAGAGCATAACTTAATCATAGCTAATACTTGGTTCAAGAATCATGAAAGAAGATTGTATACATGGAAGAACCCTGGAGATACTAAAAGGTTTCAGATAGATTATATAATGGTAAGACAGAGATTTAGGAACCAGATTTTAAATTGTAAGACATTTCCAGGGGCAGATGTGGACTCTGACAACAATCTATTGGTTATGAACTGTAGATTAAAACTGAAGAAATTGCAAAAACGTTGGAATTTAAGGAGATGGGAACTGGATAAACTGAAAGAACCAGAGGTTGTACAAAGTTTCAGGGAGAGCATAAGGGAACAATTGTCAGGAATGGGGGAAATAAATACAGTAGAAGAAGAATGGATAGCTTTGAGGGATGAAGTGGTGAAGGCAGCAGATGATCAAGTAGGTAAAAAGACGAGGGCTAGTATAAATCCTTGGGTAACAGAAAAAATACTGAATTTAATTGATGAAAGGAGAAAATACAAAAATGCAGTAAGTGAAGCAGGCAAAAAGGAACACAAACGTCTCAAAAATGAGATCGACAGGGAGGGTAAAATGGCTAAGCAGGGATGGCTAGAGGACAAATGTAAGGATGTAGAGGCTTATCTCACAAGGGGTAAGAAAGATACTGCCTATAGGAAAATTAAAGAGACCTTTGGAGAAAAGAGAACCACTTGCATGAATATCAAGAGCTCAGGTGGAAACCCAGCAAAGAAGGGAAAGCAGAAAGGTGGAAGGAGTATATAGAGTGTCTATACAAGGGCGATTTTCTTGAGGACAATATTATGGAAATGGAAGTAGACAACATTCCATTAGAACTACTGACAGCCTTGGGAGAGCCAGGCCTAACAAAACTCTAAATCTGGTGAGCAATATGTATGAGACACGCGAAATTTCCTCAGACTTCAAGAAGAATATAGTAATTCCAATCCCAAAGAAAGCAGGTGTTGACAGATGTGAAAATTACCGAACTATCTGTTTAATAAGTCACAGGATTTCCTAGAAATGTTGGAACACGTGAGGCAATACTGACTCTAAGACTTATCTTAGAAGAAAGATTAAGGAAAGGCAAACCTACGTTTCTAGCATTTGTAGACTTAGAGAAAGCTTTTGACAATGTTGACTGGGATACTCTCTTTAAAATTCTGAAGGTGCCAGGGGTAAAATATAGGAAGCGAAAGACTATTTACAATTTGTACAGAAACCAGATGGCAGTTATAAGAGTCGAGGGATATGAAAGGGAAGCAGTGGTTGGAAAGGGAGTGAGACAGGGTTGAAGCATCTCCCCGATGCAATTCAATCTGTATATTGAGCAAGCAGTAAAGGAAACAAAAGAAATGTTCGGAGTAGGTATTAATATCCATGAAGAAGAAATAAAAGCTTTGAGGTTCGCCGATGACATTGTCATTCTGTCAGAGACAGCAAAGGACTTGGAAGAGCAGTTCAACGGTATGGACTGTGTCTTGAAAGGAGGGTATAAGATGAACATCAACAAAAACGAAACGAGGATAATGGAATGTAGTCGAATTAAGTCGGGTGATGCTGAGGGAATTAGATTAGGAAATAAGACACTTAAAGTAGTAAAGGAGTTTTGCTATTTAGGGAGCAAAATAAATGATGATGGTCGAAGTAGTAGGATATAAAATGTAGACTGGCAATGGCAAGGAAAGCGTTTCTGAAGAAGAGAAAATTGTTAACATCGAGTATAGATTTAAGTGTCAGGAAGTCGTTTATGAAAGTATTTGTATGGAGTGTAGCCATGTATGCAAGTGAAATGTGGACGATAAATAGTTTAGACTAGAAGAGAATAGAAGCTTTCGAAATATGGTGCTGCAAAAGAATGCTGAAGATTAGATGGGTAGATCACATAACTAATGAGGAGGTACTGAATAGAATTGGGGAGAAGAGGAGTTTGTGGCCCAACTTGACTAGAAGAAGGGATCGGTTGGTAGGACATGTTTTGAGGCATCAAGGGATCACCAATTTGGTACTGGAGGGCAGCGTGGAGGGTAAAAATCGTAGAGGGAGACCAAGAGATGAATACACTAAGCAGATTCAGAAGGATGTAGGTTGCAGTAGGTACTTGGAGATGAAGAAGCTTGCACAGGATAGATTAGCATGGAGAGGTGCATCAAACCAGTCTCAGGACTGAAGACCACAACAACAACAACATAGGAAAATGATATTGACACGCTTAAAACAGAATGCGCATCTTAGGTCACTTGGTAAGCGTCGATAAGTTGAGAAGCTAATCATCGTTTAACATAGATAAAATCGACTGTTAAGCTCAGTCAATTACGAAGGACAACAACGCATCACATATTAAATACAGAATTTTTTGCACCATACAAAATCACAGAAGATCTGTGCAGGCAAACTGACATAAAAAACGTACGTCATCACTGTCTTCACACAGCACTGAAGTCTCTGGCACTTGGCGGGTAGCAGGATCTGGATATTCGTTCGATGGAAGGGTCCATCAACCATCATGAGGCCCTCTCAGGTTTCATGTTGCCAGACGTTGTGGGACTCTACTCTTCATGTGCTATGGCATGCCATAGGTTGCATCAGGAACAAGGCGATGATGATGATGATGTTTGGTTTGTGGGACGCTCAACTGCGCTGTCATCAGCGCCCGTACGAAGTCCCAGTTTTTACACAGTTAAATTTTTACACAGTCCAGTCTATCCACTGTCACGAATGATGATGATGAAATGATGAAGACAACCCAAACACCCAATCCCCGGTCGGAGAAAATCCTCATCCTGGCCGGGAATGGAACCCGGGAACAAGGGTGAAAGACTGCTATTCGTTGTGCACAGCTTCATTTACTAGGTAATGTGTGCGTTACTCCACCAAAGAGTGACGCGACTGTAGGATGTATCAATTGACTATAGCCCAGGTAGCCAAGGAATTTTAAGGTAAAGGAGTTGGCGAAACTAGAGGGCCGCAGCTTACCGCTTTTCCGGCAAACAGAAGGTACGTTGGAGCGGAGACACCTCGCTTGGTGTTCCGTCCGAAAACGAATTACGAATAGCCCTTGCTCGCACCAAGATGTCTTGCCAGAGGAAAGTTGAGTTGAGCACTGGCCTCAGTCATGCCTTGTTTCACTGATTCAGTTAGTCTGTTGAAACAAGATATTACTGTTATGGCTAACAACTAGGGTGCCACATAAACATGCGTAGGAGCATATACTAAAGTCCGTGCTGTGCTATGTTGATCTGACGAATAATTGACTGGGTCAAGAGTCGGCCGGGTGCAGCCTGTCTGTGACCTGGCACGTCTGTTGACAGCTGGAGCAGCGTGTGACGTAGCTGCTCGCTGGCTCTCGACGGCCGCAGCCGGTTCCTTGCGTGGGATCAGCTGACTCAGTGTTGATAGCTGGCGGTGCCCGTGACATAGCGCATAGCGCTCCGGAATGGCTGCATCTTGCAGCGCAACTGGCTGTGTAGACCGGTTCGGATCCCACTGGAGGATGGGTCCCCGTTCACTGTCCGTGGGCACCTCGCAGTTCTAGCTGACCTCCACTTAGCTCGATCGATTACACCGTCTGAAGATATCCTTTATAAAATTCTCAGTGCTTGTTGCTCATACACTGGTATTGCAGTAGTACTTTGTACAACTTTACAAAACAATAAAAGCAAGTCCAGGTCTGCACAGGCGTAGAGGAGTACGATCTATTGTGTCATCCCTGTTTAAGCCTTATAAGTGTCACGGTGATAAAGTAGGAAACAGTGTTGTGTTGTGAAAATGCAGTAAACTGCGAAATGAAAGTCAATACAGTGCTTCCATAACATATAAAAATTATGACAATGTTTACTTCGGATAAACTCATCAACCTCCCTGGCTTCATAAACATATAAAGCGCCGCCAGAGAGGAAATTGATTAACTCTCTTTTGTCACGCTGTACAAGAAGGAAGTTGTTGTGTAATAGCACCTCTGAGGCCTACTGCTTCTAAAACGGAAACGTATGTATTGTAAATGTATTACTTTGTGCCTAATTTCGGAACATAGGCCAACAGTTAAAATATAACCTACTTTGTTCCTTTCTGAAAGTCTCCTTGAATTATTAAATAAGTAACTAAGAGTTTTCTAACGGCTTAAACTAATGCATATCACTGTTGAATTGCATCCACAAACCGCAAATAGTTTTATATTTATGTAATAACTTACGGGCTTCACCTGTCTTCTTGAATAATACCACAGGAATAAAAATCGGCAGAATATTTAGGAACCTTTTTTTTTTTTGCTTACGCAATAACAGCTTCTGATTTGATAGATTTCGCTTCACGGAATATGATAACAGTGAATATTTTACTGTTTTATTGAAGAATTAACTTGAAGACAAATACTGAACAGATAACCGAAGTCGAGTTTTTTCATTCTGGATGCTCAAATATTAAGAATTACTTCATTAAAATAATTTTCCGTTACGTGAGTGTTTGTAATGCCAATCCCTCTCGACAGTGTACATTGTATGTCCGGCAAATCTAAACAATTTCATACTATTAACGTCATATACGCGAAGCTGTATCAGGTTCGGAATATTAATTTTAACACCATTTCTAAACCTTCTGCTCACGTAATGTCAAATCATTAACAGTGACACAAACGCAAGGCAATTGTTTGTGCTTTGTCGCTGTATGCATTTCATTATTTTCACACGCCAAGCAGATGAGGCGCGCTTTTATGTAAATCATTACAGGCAATTCCGGTCGCGTAACCACACACCAAGCAATATCAATACGATCATTCATTCTTAAACATTATATATAAAACAAATTCTAATAAAAAATATACATTAAAAGAGGAGAGGTCGCTACACTATCTATTCATTATGACTCCACTAGCAAATAAAGTAATGGGATCTTGAGCCACAACTCTCCTGAAGGGACTTAAAGAATATGTACAAGACTGTCCTTAAGGGCGCAATGCAAGAGTATGCATACTAACATATAACTTAAAAATTCTCGTCCATAAGTTACATCACTTAAGGCTTCTGTAGGAAGGCAAAACATCACAAGTGACACTCGGTTGGTTGAGGGTGTTAATTCAAGGAGGTTAACGAATTTATTCGTATCATGTTTTTAGTAGGACTAAGCACAACACCGGCTGCCAGATAATTCTGATACTCGTACCCACGTCATGCTCCAGACAATACTACTGGACAAACCAAAGATTATGTTCTCTGACTTCAATCGTTTCATATTTCACTAGCCATCACATCTGACTTACCTCATCCATCACGCCATCTGTAACGAACTTAGAACAAAAGTATACCCACATTCCCTAGAAATATAAATGTAAAGCCCTCACAACATATATATTTATTATTGCCATCTACTACCTATTTTTTTTAAAAGACGAGCTACTGTATATTTCCTGAAAACCTTACCTCACGCCGACCGCGGTGGTCTCGCGGTTCTAGGCGCGCAGTCCGGAACCGTGCGACTCCTACGGTCGCAGGTTCGAATCCTGCCTCGGGCATGGATGTGTGTGATGTCCTTAGGTTAGTTAGGTTTAAGTCGTTCTAAGTTCTAGGGGACTAATGACCACAGCAGTTGAGTCTCATAGTGCTCAGAGCCTGACCTCACGTTACAATACCTGGTTATTATCTATTGGTTCTTGTTTAACACATCTAGCAACTCCCTTTTTCTTCTCTGCGTGAAGCCTTATTTCCGTCACCATTTTGTCTGATTATTGTTGCATTTATGAATATCTGATGCTGCATATTACGTGCCATTTCTTCTTCGAAAGTCAAGTCTCTTATTAATCTCTTATCCGGTGCTTTTCCTCCATAATGGACCTCAGTCTTCTACTGTTAATAGACAAAACAAAATATTGAGTCGCTACGGGTATTACGTGTCCAGTCTCCTGATTGGCAGGAGTGCAAACTACAAAGACTCCCTCTGCTCATCTATGAGCCTGGGCGTTGTCACTCCTCTCCTACCGACATCTCACCGCTCCAGCAAGATATTACAAGAAAGGCTAACCGAAAAGAAAGGCACCTCCCTTGGAGCATGCCAAATCAACTCACCTAAAAACTAAACTGCAAAAGGGCTTAAACCATGGTGGGATTGCTGGCGCCGCTGTCCCGAATTCCTGGCGCCACAAGCTTGATCTGTCGTGTGATGTCCCTCAGGTTTGAGGCAACTAAGATCTTCTCTCGAGGTTGTTGATCGGGACGGGGAGCGTTGTGGCGTGGCGAGTTGTGAACTGGTAACGGAGCGAGGAAGACGGTGCGAGAGGTCCGTCCGGCGAGTAAGGCGAGCCCTTGTGCAAGCGTCTTGGAGACGGGGTCCGACGAGTAGTTGTTGGGCACATTTGTGGGCCGATTTGAAACCCTGGCTGACTTCGAGTGTTGTCCTCATGCGTAGCCCGGCCGGCCAGCTCTGGGACATAGCACACTGATGAGAGGGTGGAAGCCAGTTTCGCTGTGCTGAATTCTGCGCTTTCTTCGGAACCGGCAAGTTTCAGCTTCGATTGGATTTTGAGGTCTTAACAGTTATTGTTGCGATCATTGCCATTTCTTAGCTGATCTATTTCACCACCGTTGGTTCCTTGAGCTGTGGCTGTTGTTTGCGTTTCCTGAGTTGATACTGGCTTTGGTTGTTTGTTAACAGCGTATCTTAAACTGTGTGTGCCCATGGTGTTTCCTGAGCTGGAGCGATAACGTTTTTCTTCTATGCTGTGGCTAGACCCGCCCCCTTCCGCACCCCCCCGCCTCCACTACCCCGCCGTCCCCTGTCATCACACAGTACCTAGATAGTTGGTTTTTAGCCGACCTTCCTCCCATACGTCCTCAAACACCAAATAAGTACCTTTCCCTTGCGATATGGCCGAGTACTGGTTTCAAGATACCTTAGGGCACTCAGACGTCATCGCTGTGTTAACTATATTGGCTGAATCGCTTTCCGGCCAAATGTTCTTTCAACCTAGGGAACAGGTGATAGTCACTGGACGGCCAAGTCAGGACTATAGGATGGGTGGGTGATTATGTTCCACTGAAACTGCTGCAGGAGAGCAACGGGCTGCCGAGCGATATGTGGGCGAGAATGTGTACACCCTTGCTCAACATTCCTCTTCTCCGGCTCTGAATTGCCCGTTTGAGTTTTTTCAGAGTCTCACAGTACCTGTCAGCGTTAATTGTGGTCCCAGCAATTCAGCTCCGACGACGAGGTGAAAGAAGAGGTTCATAACTTTCTAAACAGCATGGCGGCGAGCTGGTATAACATGGGCTTACAAAAACTGCCACAGCGTCTAAAAAAATGCATCGACAGAAATGGTGATTTTGTCGAAAAATAGCTAAATGTTCAAGCTGTAAACTGATGCAAACCATTGCAGAAATAAACAGGTCCATGTACTTATAAAAAAATAGGAGACCTTACTTTTTAGATTACTCTCGTTGTCTTGTGATGTTAAGAATGAATAAATGTATTTTTGTTTAGATCACAACTCCTCCCTGTGTTCTGATTAACATTACCTGATTGCAAAAGAAAGTAGGAAGATTGCAAGGCGACGCCAACAACCTCGCCACAGCTCAGAGCTGTAACTCACTTGAAATGCGCGAAAGCAACATCACCTCATCGATCACCTCTAATGCTCTCTCGCATGGGAGCAACAACTCATTCTTCCAGTTACTAAAGTAAAACAGTAGGAACTTCCAGACAACATAAGGAAGATTTCTTCAGACACGAGCTACCACGCTTGCTGTACATCCAGCTTATCTTGCATCAAATATTCTTCCGCACTATCAAATGCAAAACTACTTCACCACTTCCACCAAACAATATTTCTACCGCACCTAGTGCTCCATGAACAGTATCTCATCTTCATCATATATGTACAACTGCCTTTGCAATAAATCAAAAACTAAATCATTACTGTATAGTGAATATCAATAACTTTACCCCATACAACTTCAGCAATCAGCAGACTCAAACAAAATTCACCATCTTCGTAGCACAGCTGCACTCCTTGCATTCTACAAAATTCACTGCTCGTAACACCTATGGAGCTCGTAAACCAAGTATCACAAACAAACATAAAATAATCACTTTTCGTTACTATTATTACCTTGCTGCTCCGCAGAATTAATTTTAACGACACTCATCACTTAAACCTATGGCATTTTGAAGGGTTTCACGTTGCGCAAATGGTGTGCACTGCGGTATTTGCGTGATTTGATGGATTCAGCTTCAGAAACATTCTTGTGAACAATCCTTCCAGTTTCACCGTAAGTAATGTGAAAGACAGGGGTTCTCGAGAATAAAGAGAACGAATAAGGGAAGGACTAAACCACATTATGGACGTGATGTACATACTAAGTTACACACTACATACTAGGACAAACACAGGTTTACTGTCTGTTAACGTACAACCGCAGTATCACACTCTTGCAACCCTATAATACTCTGGACGAATCTTTTCTCGACACATTTTTCTCGTCATCTGCAAAAAAATAATTTCAATGCAGCTCCCCTCCATTGTGTCGACTCTGTCGGGGCGCGAGAATTCGGGCCGCGCGTAGCTGCTGCACGCTCCACTATTTTTCTTATTACTATGGATCGAATTCGTGTCACCATCCTCACATACTTGTCCTCTGCTATCTTTGCCGCAGGCGTAATAGCGCAGCCTAGTTGCCTGACGCCGTCTCTCGTACCGTACACACACCTCTATTGAAGGATGCAGATTCTTTCGTTCACTGTTTCTACCTTCCCTGTGACCCTGGATGACTCACACCTCGTTCATAATTTTCCGAAAGGTTTCCACTTTGCCTTCTCACTTCCCGACCAGGACTTATTGATATACTCTAGCCAATTTTGCTTAACAAACCCGGAGGAGATCGGAGGTGCCCAAAGGAGTATCAAAGAATAATTGATTGTCTCTCAGCATCTCATCTCGACTCACTGAACATGGGCTCATAATGATTTTATGTATCACTCGCTCCTATATTTCCCGTGACCAGTACAAGGCCACGAGCGGTCTTTCGAATTCCGAGGAAAATGCACAGATTAGTTTCGCCCCACGGATGTTCGATGCCGGATCAGCATCAAGGCAATCACAGACAAGATCCAAATAGTGCCTCACAGGCCAAGTAGGGGGAAGCGCATCATGGAACTGTCCAATCCAGGCGATTGGATGTAATCCACTGACATTGTTCTGAAATGTTTGGAGCTTGCGGTAAGGTTATTTTTATGCTGTTCATACAACGAAAAAATATATTTGAAACATAAAAAATGCCTCTAAAATGTTACTGACATTATAAAAGAAAATCGTGATAAACACCATACCGTCTTTCGTGCACCTCCTGAATTACTTCTGTTGTCATTTCACGCTTCCTTTCTTCCAGTCGTTCTACCACCTCGAATATTCGCCTTTCTGTACCCCAGGATCATTGATCCATGCTCGCTTCTAATGTTTGTACACTAGTGGCTAAGACTACAGCTTGTGCCTTTCGCGTGGCTTGTGACTTCTCAGCCTTGTCAATCTGTTGTTGGAATAAGGGAACTTGCGACAAGGCTAGGACCGCGACAGCTGATTGTTCCTCCATGTCTACCAAAGCCTAATGCGTCTCGCTACGCAGATCCTTAACCATTGCCCCAGTTTCTTGTGTTCCATGATCCTATTTCGTCACCGAAGTGTCAACTCTTTCCGCCATACTCTCTGTCATTTTTTTCGTGTCCCTTGACGCTCTCTTCAGAATGTTTTGAAGCTGGCTGCTCATATTCGTTAGCCGTTTATTCGCTACTTGTGCCGCTATCATGTCTTCCTACGTTACATTACATTTAGCTACCATCATCCTCAGAGAGGCTGGATGTCGCACTGTTTACGCGCAATGCGCCTGTGGCAGGTTCCAGGTTCAAATAATCTGTCTCACACCTCTCGCAACGTCCATAGCGTCCGCCTCCACATTCGCTTTCTCGTACATTCGCTTTCTTCGCTGTCTCGTTCTCGCGTTCGCCCACCAAAACCGCTTCGAGCTCCATTGCGGCTACTGACATTACGGGATTTACTGATGGCGCTACAGTAACGCTCTCAGTAACTGATTCTACTAATAACGTCGTATCATTGGCACACATCCCATCCAGAGAGCACCCGAGGCTCAACTAATTCACTCTGTTCGACCATGTATTTTTTGTGTCTTCGTGGGCCCATTTCGAATCGTCGAAATCTCTCAATCTAATTCACTCTGTTCGACCATGTATTTTTTGTGTCTTCGTGGGCCCATTTAGAATCGTCGAAATCTCTCAATCTAATTCGCGCCGTAACGTGGATCGACGGAAACCTGTCTTCACGTACTGGTGTCACCGAGTTACCTATACCGCATAACTCCTTTAACGTATGTCCACACTGTGCCTCCTTCGTTGTGAGCAATCGAAGTCGAACGGCAATAAAAGGGCATGCAGAAAAATTTGTAGAAAGAACGCATTACAGTATGGGTATTCTCGTGTCCAAACTTTGTTGCATTGTGTAAGCAGTTTGCTACGAATCATCTGCTTTGCTTGGGAGATTGTACTATGTTGATTATGATGACAAGGTTACAGTAATAGAAAACTACAAAAGCGACTGTAGGTAAAAAAAGTATAGAAACAACAGAGTTACGAGAAATACAGAATGATGACAACATTTTGTCTGCAAATTTCAGGAGGAGGACAACGTTTTGTCTGCAAATTTCAGAATGAGGTCACAGTGAGATTTTAGCGTTTTACTTGGTAAACTGCAGCGATAAGGATGGCAATAAAATTTTGTTGGCTACTAACTGGCGACTTTATTATTATTTATTCCTCATTTCAAAACAAATTATTTCTGTTCTATCAAATTTGTAGCTCGTAATGTGAAACAATTATAATTTATTGTTTGATTCTTTTATCCCTCCGATCAGTGTTGGGCGAAATGCCTAAGGTTGTAATTACTAGCATATTTTGTTCCTACACACGTATTGCAATTTGAATCTATTAGCTCCTACAAGTACTGTTTTCAAGTATAATTATGACTCGTTCCATATCCATGCAATTCTCTTCTATACTGGATCAACGGAACACGGACAAATAATATAAATTAAAGTAATTATTGTAGGGACTGATAAATACTTAAGGAAGTTTCTAAGTCGTTATGTTAGGGTTAATTAACTTTCAATACATCATTTGCATTTAATCGTGAAATACGATATGCAGATTAACATCCTCGGTCTCGACAAATTTGAGAATTTCGTAGACGTCAGAATACACTAGAACGGAGGATGTGTTTTCCAGTTTCGTTTTTCTTTTTTTCCATCATCAGTGTGCTTCATTTCTATATTTAGGCTCATCAATCGCGCTTTTATGTCGCCATGCACTTTTCATAAATTCTTGGCTTATTTTCCCCAGTTTCCCTCCTTCGAGCCTTGCAGTATTTTATTCTTTACAGAAATATGACCGGAGACTTTTTATCTAGTACTTACACTCAGGGCAACACATATCGAATTTTTATTCAAATAATCTTCAGAAGTGGTGTTACATATGACTTTTTTCCTTATCTGTAGTCATCTATAAACCTAAGCGCGATTCCTTTGGAGTCAATAGACATTACTGTAGATAGATCACTTCACAGCATACCCTCTATACTGCTACACATATGGGCCCCAGCTGTCTGACGTCTGCTAAAAAGCGCAAAGATTCCCACCTAAGGTGGGTAGCAGTGCGCATTACGCACGGCCTCCATTTCGAGGAAATTACGCATGCACAAATGGGCATGCGTAGCTGCGCCGTTGGAAATTTATGCGCATATACAAAGTTGAACACAAAAAAGGCATCTTGTGGACTCCCCTTAAGATTGCCAGAGAGCACCTTCCACATCCAAAATTCGTTGAGGACTTAGCCAAGGATTAGCATAAGATATCCCTCGGTAGTGACACTCAAAAACTTGTTGCAAGAATGATAAAATAAGTCGCCAAAGCTATCTGAAAACTGCTTACTAAATGAGCTGTCCGGTGAAATTCTGTATTGTTACGAAATAGAGAATGGCGAAAGAAAGGAAGGAGTGAGTGGAAATTCGTAACTTCCATTCGGAGTGCGCATTGCGGTAGTACAATGATGAAAGTTGAAAATTGGTGCTGGACTCGAATCCTGATTTACCGTTTCTTGTGAACAGTTGGCTTAACTGATTTTTAAATTTTTTTTTTTGTTCCGTATTTTTTCGTTCCGTATTGTTCGTTGTGATTCGTCGTAGCGGACGTCACATGACGTCCGTTGAAGTTCGTTGTCGATTACTTCACTCAGTTTCTCTTTTTTTTTTTTTTTTTTTTTTTTTTTTTTTTTTTTTTTTTTTTTTTTTTTTTTTTTAAAATTACAGGGACCAGCCGAAAACACTGAGCTACCTGCCGGCCACCGGTTCGGCTACCCGGACACGAGCCCTGACCGACTCTATAATCTCCAACAACTTCTCGCACGCTGCACTGCAGCATCCCTCGTCCGTTAATCCGTTACTCGGAAATTACTGATTCCCGTAAGGGTCTTGACGGTATTAGTACATCCGCTCTGAAACAGATGTCAACGAGCGGTCGCCCTCTTGCAGAAATGTGTGTATTTGAAATGTCCGACAGAACAGTCACCGCACATCAACATAAAACTTTACGACAACCCCTCGTATACGCCTTGCAAATGGAGACTGGGGAGAGAGACTTTTCCTGCAGACCAGGGAACAGCATATGGGATTTTGCCAGAAAACTGCCAGGACGGAGACAGAGCGACGTGTTCATTTTCTCCGGAGCAGGCGGCGATGCGCTCCGGAGACAAACTTCCGCCGCCGTACTACGGCTGATACGGACTGGGTCGCATTACTTATTGCCGGCGGCTCGGTCCGCGGAGCCCGGGGCGCCCGACTTCGTCCCCGTTTTAAAGTGCAGGGAGGCCGCGCTAAGTACGCCGGCATTCCGCCCGGGAAATCAGCGGGATTTATGCGTGCGCTGGGGCGGGCACGCAGCGCGGATGGATGCCCCGCGCGCCGCATTGTTTATTAGGCAGCGCGGCTCGCGCTTTGATTAAATTTCCGCGGGCCGCCGTCTTGCGGCGCGGCGCGGCGCGGCGCGGTGCAGCGCCAGGTCCCGCGGCGCGGCAGCAGCCGGGGGCGGGCGGGGGCACCGCCCCCTGGCCCCCGCAGAGAATTGTTTGGCTCCTCTTATGTCCGCACTATAACACAACAAATATTCCGTGATAACCAAATTTATTTGACTTTCTGTCACTCAAAACAAAACTTAAGTTCGACTGCACGACAATTCGCTGGCTGTAGCGCCAAGGAGAAATCAGAGTCACTAGTAGAGAATACAAGTCCAAACCAGTCGATACCGACGCGTCGCAAGTTTCCAGCCAGGAAGGCCACACTACGGTTCGGTCGTCGTGAATCCAGCAGCCGCGTAGTAACACAATCATCGGCGAAGATTGAACTGGTTAAACGTGCTCAGGGAGCTCGCTTAAAGTTACGTTGCCCAAGACGCGACAGTCGGCTGCGACTGCGACGCTGCCCCCTCCTCTTTTCCCACCCTGGCAGACGGCGACAAGGCCGCAACGCGACAGGAATCGTCGCTGTTTCCCAAGCTCTGGTCGGCGGCGGCGGGTTCAAATACATAAGATGGAGCAAAGTTACATTGGCTCCCAGAATTAGTTTTCCGATACAGATTCCCCTTTTACTTTAAAAAATTGAAAAGTATCTCTTCCGGTTTTGCGTGTTTTTTTCGCTGTATATTACTTCTCTATCGATTGTGAGGAAAGTAAAAGGCGCAAAAAATTGATGTTTGCGTATCTTACAGTTTCACATCACAGCTTGATAATGGGGTGTCTATTTTTCCCATATTCGTCACTGTTATTCCGATGCTTAATTTACAAGTAACCTACTGCATAAAATTTGAATTGTGTACAGTGAAAAATGTGGTCGCTGGCTACTTTGCGTATGGTTCACGTTAGGTCATACATCGTTGCCGATGAAATGAAGCTAACATATCGAAATTATTTTTAAAGTTGAGATCAGAATGATATCGATCTCTGTTTCCGAGATTTGGGCTCACATATCTCCGGGAGGGTCGCGACTAGCTGCCAGTTCTGTCGACGCGCAACGTGAATCCTGTGGCCATCACACGATAGAGAATGCATTTGTTTTGTTTCGCTGACACATTTGGACCTAATGAAACCATTTTATGTCATATATTTCTCCGGTATGAGTTACTAATATTTCTCCGTATGCTCTTGACAATTTCATTTAAAATGCCACTAAATGTAGGTTTCTTAAAAGTAAAGACATGCTGCCTTCGATATATTTTCTTCTCATTCTTGGGAATAGGATAAATTACTCACCTCTAGTATTTTCTTCTGAACCTGGACGAGGATACCCAAGTAGAAGTAGACGTCCTAACAAAACCAACAAATGTCAAAAATTTACGTTTTTCAACAGAGCGTAAAAACGTTCAAATTGGTTTAATATCAAGACACCAATCTACTGTTTACTTTCAAAGTAAAGGTATTGTAAAATGAAACTTTCTCGTTGTACTTTACATTGTTCATTTTATAATGTACTTGCCGTTTTCAATTTTTATCGTCACAAAAAAAGAGTAATGCGACAAGTGACCTGCAAGTTCATTTTTATCATCCTAATTCTACATCTGCATGGATTATACTGATTTTCATAACAGGACTGAAAAATTTGCATTAATGGGAAAATAATATATATTTCACTCACCTGCCAGTTTGAACTGTGCACCAGTTTCTTCCCAAATTCTGTCTCTGAACAAAGTGTCCCTATATTTAGGGTTCTTCAAATCGTAAAGGCAAGGATGTTGCAAGACCATCTCACAGAGCATCACATCCTCATTTTAGTTTTCCGCGACTTGCTCGACATCTTTCTGGCAGCCGTACCTCTTTGTGTCGTCAGACTTCCGTCGCAACACTGCTCACTAGTGCAGTGCTGCGGCAGCTGCCTCAACGGTCTCGCGTCGCATCCCAAACTCGAAGTGCGCATGCGCCAGCAGGCAACTTCTGACGTCACGTAGCGACCCGTCGCAGTCGCTAGTGTGCGTCGCGTCTTGGACAACGTACCTTAAATCCGCAGGTCCGGCCAATCAGAGTATTGGTAGATGGCGCCCTTATACGGTTGCTCACTCTGGTGGCAAGGGCAGCGCCGCCAGGGTAATCCGTATCGAGAGTGGTGTGTACGCTGCCGGTAACCCCGCGACGACGCGTTCACTTGCGCCAGTTGTTGACATCGTGTGCGGCGCCAGCGGTACTCGATGTGTGCCGCGCGTGTCGTAGCACGCCGCGCCGAGTTGACGGCTGCTGTGCGACGGCCGATACGACAGCTCCGCACAAACCGTATGTAGCAGCGTCCCACTGTCCAAGCACACAGCTACGAATATAAACTCCAACAGTAATCCAAGTACTATCGGCCATTTGTTGGCTGGTTGATCTGTGGGAGAGGACGAAACAGTGAAGTCATCGATCCCATGGCCGTTTATCTTCAGTAAATTCAAGAAAAAAACGTTTTACTAGCAGAAGCAAGTAAAGCAAGACTTTAAAAAACGAAGACATTTTTGTAAGACATTTCGACTATGTAAAAAGGTGTAATGTTGTGGTGCACTGAGACACCACACAAGAAGAGTTTGCGACAGTACTAGAAGTACCGTGGACGTTCGTCCGCGGCAGCAACATGGCTTCGCGCGAACCAATCACGATGCCTGCGAGAATCACACCCCTGGAGCGGCAGCGCCACCAGGAGAGACGTGCGCTCAAGTAACCGTGCACGAGCAGAAGTCGGTCCGAATCTTGTTAGTGAGTTCCGTAGAACGTTCGTCGTGTCTTCAAGTCGTCAAGTGAGATATAAACAGTGGCGGACAGATAGACAGTGGTTAGTCTACAGCAGAAACAGAAAAAAATATAGAGGAGCAAGGAGGGAATAACAGAGAGGATAAAGAAGATGAGGTCAGCCTTCTGCATGGCGAGAGAGACATACAATAAAAAGAATATATCCACAGAGGCAAAGCTAAGCCACAACAAGGCAACGGTGAGGAATGCAATACTATATGCTGCTGAGACGATGACACTAGGAAGAAATGGGGCAGAACAACTAGAGAGAGAAGAGAGAAATATACTAGATCCCAAAAGAGGTTGAGAGAGATGGATGAGAAGACCTAGGGAAGAATTGTACTGGAACATGAGAACAATATCCGGGGAAATCAGACTCAAAACGGCAAGGCTAGGTGGTCGCTTAGTTAGGATGAGTATGTACAGAATGACGAAGAGAGTATGGGAAACACCAAGGAGGACAACCCCCCACCTGAATCATGGACTTTGCCGTTGGTGGGGAGGCTTGCGTGCCTCCGCGATACAGATAGCCGTACCGAAGGTACAACCACAACGGAGGGGTATATGTTGAGAGGCCAGACAAACGTGTGGTTCCTGAAGAGGGGCAGCAGCCTTTTCAGTAGTTGCAGGGGCAACAGTCTGGATGATTGACTGATCTGGCCTTGTAACAGTAACCAAAACGGCTTTGCTGTGCTGGTACTGCGAACGGCTGAAAGCAATGGGAAACTAAGGCCGTAATTTTTCCCGAGGGCATGCAGCTTTACTGTATGATTAAATGATGATGGCGTCCTCTTGGGTAAAATAGTCCCCCATTCGGATCTCCGGGCGGGGACTACTCAAGAGGACGTCGTTATCAGGAGAAAGAAAACTGGCGTTCTACGGATCGGAGCGTGGAATGTCAGATCCCTTAATCGGGCAGGTAGGTTACAAAATTTAAAAAGGGAAGTGGATAGGTTAAAGTTAGATATAGTGGGAATTAGTGAAGTCCGGTGGCAGGAGAAACAAGACCTCTGATCAGGTGACTACAGGGTTATAAACACAAAATCAAATAGGGGTAATGCAGGAGTAGGTTTAATAATGAATAGGAAAATAGGAACGCGGGTAAGCTACAACAAACAGCATAGTGAAAGCATTATTGTGGCCAAGATAGATACGAAGCCCACACCTACTATAGTAGTACAAGTTTATATGACAACTAGCTCTGCAGATGACGAATAAATTGTAGAAATGTATGATGAAATAAAAAAATTATTCAGATAGTGAAGGGAAATGAAAATTTAATAGTCATGGGTGACTGAATTAGAGTGTAGGAAAACTGAGAGAAGGAAACGTAGTAGGTGGATATGGATTGGGGCTAAGAAATGAAAGAGGAAGCCGTATGGTAGAATTTTGCACAGAGCATAACTTAGTCATAGCTAACACTTGGTTTAAGAATCATGAAAGAAGGTTGTATACATGGAAGAACGCTGGAGATACTAAAAGGTATCAGATAGATTATATAATAGTAAGACAGAGATTTAGGAACCAGGTTTTAAATTGTAAGACATTTCCAGGGGCAGATGTGGACTCAGACCACAATCTATTGGTTATGACCTGTAGACTAAAACTGAAGAAACTGCAAAAAGGTGGGAATTTAAGGATATGGGACCTGGATAAACTGAAAGAACCAGAGTTTCAGGGAGAGCATAAGGGAACAATTGTTAGGAATAGGGGAAATAAATACAGTAGAAGAAGAATGGGTAGCTTTGAGGGATGAGAGAGTGAAGGCAGCAGAGGATCAAGTAGGTAAAAAGACGAGGGCTAGTAGAAATCCTTGGGTAACAGAAGAAATACTGAATTCAATTGATGAAAGGAGAAAATATAAAAATGCAATAAATGAAGCAGGCAAAAAGGAATACAAACGTCTCAAAAATGAGATCAACAGAAAGTGCAAAATGGCTAAGCAGGGATGGCTAGAGGGCAAATTTTAGGATGTAGAGGCTTATCTCACTAGGGGTAAGATAGACACTGCCTACAGAATAATTAAAAATACCTTTGGAGATAAGAGAACCACTTGTATGAACATCAAGAGCTCAGATGGAAACCCAGTTCTAAGCAAAGAAGGGAAAGCAGAAAGGTGGAAGGAGTATATAGAGGGTCTATACAAGGGCGATGTACTTGAGGACAATATTATGGAAATGGAAGAGGATGTAGATGAAGATGAAATGGGAGATACGATACTGCGTGAAGAGTTTGACAGAGCACTGAAAGACCTGAGTCGAAACAAGGCCCCCGAGTAGACAACATTCCATTGCAACTACTGACGGCCTTGGGAGAGCCAGTCCTGACAAAACTCTACCATCTGGTGACAAAATGTATGAAACAGGGGAAATACCCTCAGACTTCAAGAAGAATATAATAATTCCAATCCCAAAGAAAGCAGGTGTTGGCACATGTGAAAATTACCGAACTATCAGTTTAATAAGCCATAGCTGCAAAAAACTAACACGAATTCTTTACAGACGAATGGAAAAACTAGTAGAAGCCGACCTCGGGGAAGATCAGTTTGGTTTCCGTAGAAATACTGGAACGCGTGAGGCAATACTGACCTTAGGACTTATCTTAGAATAAAGATTAAGGAAAGGCAAACCTACGTTTCTAGCATTTGTAGACATAGAGAAAGCTTTTGACAATGTTGACTGGAATACGCTCTTTCAAATTCTAAAGGTGGCAGGGGTAAAATAGAGGGAGCGAAAGGCTATTTACAATTTGTACAGAAACCAGATGGCAGTTATAAGAGTCGAGTGGCATGAAAGGGAAGCAGTGGTTGGGAAGGGAGTGAGACAGGGTTGTAGCCTCCCCCCGATGTTATTCAATCTGTATATTGAGCAAGCAATAAAGGAAACAAAAGAAAATTTCGGAGTAGGTATTAAAATCCATGGAGAAGAAATAAAAACTTTAAGGTTCGCCGATGACATTGTCATTCTGTCAGAGACAGCAAGGGACCTGGAAGAGCAGTCGAATGGAATGGACTGTGTCTTGAGAGGAGTATATAAGATGAACATCAACAAAAGCAAAACGAGGATAATGGAATGTAGTCGAATTAAGTCGGGTGATGCTCAGGGAATTAGATTAGGAAATGAGGCACTTAAAGTAGTAAAGGAATTTTGCTCTCTGGGGAGCAAAATAACTGATGATGGTCGAAGTAGAGAGGATATAAAATGTCGACTGGCAATGGCAAGAAAGCGTTTCTGAAGAAGAGAAATTTGTTAACATCGAATATAGATTTAAGTGACAGGAAGTCTTTTCTGAAAGTATTTGTATGGAGTGTAGCCATGTATGGAAATGAAACATGGACGATATACAGTTTGGACAAAAAGAGAATAGAAGCTTTCGAAATGTGGTGCTACAGACGAATGCTGAAGATTAGATGGGTAGGTCACATAACTAATGAGGAAGTATTGAATAGGATTGGGGAGAAGAGAAGTTTGTGGCACAACATGACAAGAAGAAGGGATCGGTTGGTAGAACATGTTCTGAGGCATCAAGGGATCACCAATTTGATATTGGAGGGCAGCGTGGAGGGTAAAAATCGTAGAGGGAGACCAAGAGATGAATACACTAAGCAGATTCAGAAGGATGTAGGTTGCAGTAGGTACTGGGAGATGAAGGAACTTGCACAGGATAGAGTAGCATGGAGAGGTGCATCAAACCAGTCTCAGGATGAAGACCACAACAACAACAAGGGAGGACAAGGGGAAAGTTGGGAACCAAGTGGGTTGTTGATCTTCAGAAGGACTGGTTGGAATTGGGGGTCAAGGTCGAAGGAAAGGAAAATTGGAGGAACAAATATATACCGACCAACATGCCGGAAATCAATGACAAAGAAGAATACAGGAAAAGATTAGAATGTCACTAGTGGAGTCGACAGGAGAAACGGACACTGAAGATCTTGGAAGAAGAGCGGGAGAGAAAAAGAGAAAGAATGAAGAGGTTCTGGGGGAAGAAGAGGAAAATGCAATCCACAAAAGGGCTACCCGTGGTTCTACAGAGGCCGTAATGCAAGAAGAAGAAGAAGAAGAAGAATTATCGTTTGTGGACAGAGAAGCCTGCCTAGAGGTTTAACTGAGTACTGTTAGTTTACAACTGTTCTTCGAATAGTACATCAAGACAGAAGATTATTTTTCTTCCGATTTCAGTACAGAGAACATTATTTAGTCTGTGTTCAAGGAACTTTAGTTGACACAGGACAGATAGGCTAAAACTGCTTTCTGCAATTGCTTTAATCAGCGTCAGCAAAGCTGAGTAATATATTTTATTTTCACTATTCTGTGTTACTTTCATTGTGTGTGTACAACTCTACAACCCAAGCATCTGTACCACCAGGACACTTTTATCAGTTTTTTTCAGCGCAGCGAGATTTTCAGCAAAGTGGACGCCCCCAGTCCACAACACAGGTGTTTGAATTCATTACAAAAATGTAGGGTATTCAGGCTAGAGAAATACAAAAACTTTCGTTTTTACTTCAATACCTACTAAGGTGTTTACTTTAATAGCTATTAAGCTATTTGTTCAACATTGTACACAGGAGATCAAACTTTTTATGCATGTTGGTACCGTCCAATGACAGTATCGTCTGTATCTCTAGAGATACCGAAACGTTACTCCACTTCGCGCCACATGTTCATAAGCATGAGTGGTGTTCTGACCTCTACTGCGGTGTCGATCAGTTGTGTTAATCTACCAGATCTCGAACCTTTTCGCTGTAAACAAATGTGGCACTGAAGTCCAGCGGAGTCCGATCGAGACATCGAGACCCCCCACCACTCGAGATCCTATCCAACGCTCAGGAAACTTCTTTTCGAAAGACGGAGTAACATACCCATGACAGGGGGGGAGGGAGGGGAGGGGGGCACAATCCAACTGGAAAATGACGTCGGAAAGGATCTGTGTAATTGCATAGTTGGCTAACATGTCAAGATTGATATGCCCTTTCAATGACGAGGGTGCGCCATGTGAAAGCGCTGTTCATGAAATGGTGCGGATCACATTTTGGGGAGTGTCTCTATCGACTGCGTATTTAACCAAGAGCATAAAATGTCGAGTTCTTTCGTTATAAGGATTCTCTCGCGTATAGCTCTCGCACTAAGACCCTGAATGTATAGGGAAACACTGATAGTGGACAGGAGTTGGACAAAAATATGGAGACACCGCGAGATATGAGGACGCATGCTTGAACATAAATGCAAAAGCTAATGAAGCCTGCAGGTTGCTGTGTTGTAATGTGACCACGAACGGCAAATGTTCAACGCCCTCAACACGTTGTGAGTGCCAGTCGCAGTCAGAACCGTGTTCTGTGTAGCTATGAGTGCATTATGTCAGCAGTCAGTCGATTCTAACGTGCGGAAGCTGAGGTGGGTGCTTCCGTAACCAATACAGCCGAAGCGTTTCGTGTTTCAAGACGCATCGTATCGAAGATTTATACCGCATACAGGGAAAGCGGAGAAACATCATCCACTAAATCATTAAGCGGGCGAGAGTGTGTCTTGAATGAAGTGATTGTTATTGAAAGAATTGTGACGAAAAATAACAGGGTGACAGCTGCAAGAGTTACTACGCAGAAACAAATGTCGCATTCGCGGACCCTTTCAGCACCAAAGTTACCCGAAGCAGGGAACTGCAGGGCGAGCTGGAATTTGCAAAACCACTCGTCAGTGATACAAATGCCCGTAACAGGAAAATGTGGCCCTGAAACCATAAAACATTGGCTATGGAGCAATATCAGCCTTATGACCACTGATTCCATGATGCAAATGGATGCCTATCACACACCCTTCTCTCTAAAGTAGACCACAAAAACCCAGTAGGATTCAGGTCTGGTGACTCTCGTGGCATTCATCCTCGCGCTCACAAAACCAGTCCTGGACTATGCGAGCTGTGTGAGCAGGGGCTCTGTGGTGTTGGACTGACACTGGAGAACATGGTACCGTGGAATGGGCCTGATCAGCCAGAATAGTCACATAATCCTTGGCTCTAATGAGACCTTGCGGAACACCCTTGGGGCCCGAGGAATACCGTGGTGTGGCTACTCAAATCACATCACCGAACCTCGTCGTGTCTCACTCTTGGCAAGTAAACACGGTCAGAAATTGGAAACAATGTGAAACAGGACTCATCTGACCAAATGACTTACTTCCATTGCTCCATAGCCAATGTTTTATGGTTTCAGGGCCACATCTTCCTGTTACGGGCATTTGTATCACTGACGAGTGGTTTTGCAAATTCCAGCTCGCCCTGCAGTTCCCTGCTTCGTGTAATTTTGGTGCCGAAAGGGTCCGCGAGTGCGACATTTGTTTCTGCGTAGTAACTCTTGCAGCTGTCACCCTGTTATTTTTCGTCACAATTCTTTCAATAACAGTCTATCACTTCATTCAAGACACACTCTCCTCCGCGAGGATGAGGACCTCCACTGGTAAAATTTCAAAAGCGTTGCACACTATTCCGTAGACAAGTAAGTACCAAGGTTGGTCAGATATGGAAAAGACCCACCGTGTTTAAATAACTGTGTTAGGAATTTGCTGCGAAATGAAAGAGAGCTTCATCTCTACTTCAAACGAAGTCAAAGCCCGGTAGACGAACAGAGAATGACGCCAAAATCAGAATGAGGATAGCGAGGTGAGAAGTATTCAATAAATTTCAAAGAAAAATTTTGCCGATAGCTCTGACTAAAAATTCTCAGCAGTTTTGGTCTTACGTAAAGTCATTAAGCACATCGAGATTATCTGTTCAAGCGCTCAGTGACCGTACCAGCTCCGAAACAGAAGACGACAGAGATGGGGCGAAAGAAAGAATTCTGTCTCCCGAAGTTGTTTGTCCGCGGAAGATCGAAACACGGTTGCATGCTGAAATGGCAAGCATTGAAAGGAGCTATCGCGAAAGTCAACTAAAACTGGCCCAGAAGAGAAAGTGTGAAGTTTCACTGAGATTAGGTGAAAGAAGTTGCTCCTCCGGAACAAGAAAGAGTACGTAGCGATTGGAAAAATGCGTAAGTCATTCCCTTTTTCTTTTTCAATAAAGGCCGGCAGACAAACGCACGTATATACAGGCTTACATCGCTGATGTCAATCTGTTGCAGTATTATGGAACATGCTCTGTGTTCACGAATTACGACGTCCATGCAGAACGGAAATCTCCTCTATAAAAACAGAGATCTTACGAAAGTCATCTGGTTCTGTTTGTCTACGATATCCAGAGCGCAGAAGACATTGGCGCTAGGTTTGATGCCGTCTTCCTTGATTTCCAGAAAGCATTCGACACAGTTTTTGACTGTGGTTTAGGAAACAAAATACGAACTAACTTGTATCGGATCAGATCTGTGAGTGGTTAGAGAGATTGCTTGCATACAGAACTCAACTCGTCGTTTTTAATGAAACAAAATCAACAATTTCGGGAGTACCGCAAAGGAACGTTGTAGGGCCGTTACTGTTTATAATTCATATTCGTGACCCGGTGGATAACGTTCCTGCAGCTATTCGTTGACGATGCTGTTGTCTATAGGAAGGCTGCAACTCCAAAAGACTGTGCAGAAGGTAGTGGATTGGTGTAGGGACTGGCAGTTGACCATGGGTGGAAATAAATGTAACGTACTGCAAATAAATAGGCGAATAAATCGACTACTGTTCGATTACACTATTCGTGATAAATCACAATAACTACCCCAAAATTCCTAGAAGCAAGAATCCGGAGCATCCTTAGGTGTAATAACCACATAAAACAAATTACAGGAAAAGGAGGTACTAGGCTAGAGGAATCTTAAGGAAATGTAGTTCATTCACGGATGTAGTGGCTTAAAAAGCACCTGCTCTACCCATTCTCGAGTACCATTCATCCGTCTAGAACCCTTTACACGTCGGGTTAATAGAAGAGATGGCACGTTACATCACCATATCGTCTACACGGCGGGAGAGAGTTAGGAGACTCTCAGCAAACTCTAGCCGGAGATGTAACAAGAGAGGAGTTACGCGTCACGGGCAGGTTTATTGTTGAAATTAGTAGAATGTACGTCCCAAGAAGAATCAATTCAATCACATACGTCTCGTGAAATTATCACGACGAGAAAATTAGAGAAATTAGATGCCACATGGAGTTTTAACGACAATCGTTCTTCCCGCGCACCATTCGTTAATAGAAGGGAAAAGGGTGGGGGGGGGAGGGAAGGAGAGGAGATAGAGGTACAAGAAGCACCCTCTGCTACATATTATAAAATACAGTGTGGGTGCAGATGTAAAGGAAAAACAGGTTCATCATAAATTTAAGCGACGTCAAATTCCAGTTAATAAACAGTATCTGATGTCAAAATGAGCGTAAGAAGATCAATGCAAGAACCTTTCGATGATTTCGAAAGCAAAATTTTCTCAACTGATCAGACTAAAAGTACCTAAGAAGCTCTGGTGTTAGTAAAGCCATTACGGGGATCGAAATGCCCATTCAGTCTCTCAGTGGCCATACTGGCACCGAAACGAAGATGACAGATAAAGGGCCAGAATACCAGACTCAGTACTCCGATATTGTTTCACCGTGTAAGACCGTGATAGGGATCCTGCTTTCAATAATCGCACGAACATTGAAGTAGCAGATATTGAGATAAATGAGCGCGGAATATAAAATCAACTAAAACTGATGGGATAGCTGCGAAATTCTTCAGAAAATTTGTGAAAGAACTTGTACTCGTTCTAGCAACGCTGTGTCGTAGGTCGCTGAAGCAACGAGGGGTACCAAAACAGTATGGGTCGTTTCCATATTAAAGAAAAATCGTAGAACTGATGCACATAACCGTAGGCCCGTATCGCTGATGTCAATTTACTATATGGTTCTGTGATCATGAATTATGACGTTCCTGGAGAACGAAAATCTTATTTTTTAAACTAGCATGTCCGCTCAGACGACCGCAACAGCGGTGCTCTCGCGCCAGCGTGTTGATACAGAATGAGGTCGACGGCATTTGTGCTACAGCTGTCAGCTCGCTGAGCTGACCTGGGTTGGCACGAAATGAAGTGTCAGTGACCCGCTCCACTCTCAATGAGGAAGCACCTTCTGGAAGCCAGTCCCATGACCGCCGTGAAGCGGTCGGGAAGCCTGTGGTGTCGCCGAGGGTCAACGGAGGGCGTGACCGAACTGGGCAGACGGACGATGTTAGAAGCGGGCTACCAAGGTTGATGGAAGTGAGCTGCACTTCGAGGTGGACAGCGGAGCTGGATGTGCGAGGACAACTCGGAGGGCCTCCGTCGAAAGTCGTCCTAGCCGCGACTGACGTATCGTGGCGTGACGCAGGGTCAGAATTGGGACATGCCTGTCTCGTCTGAATCAACGTCGCATGCCACGGTATCGCAGTGGCCGCAATTTTAGCGGCGGGGACAGAGCGAGGCAGCGTGTGGTGAGTCGGTGGAGAACCAGTTGGTACAAACCCTTCTGCAGAGCTGGTGTGCCGAGGGACTGCGACTTGGACTCTGCTAACGGTCGGCGCAAGGCGTGGCTGCAGAATGTGGACACAAGCAAGCCAGGAGAGGACGGCGTTTCCAGAGGAGATGCCGACTGAGGCTCCCATATTACAAGAGGAGCAGTTACGGTGTGAGCGGCAGTGGAATATTAGTCGCTTGAGTTGATTCAGTTTGTGTCAGGCGTTCAGCGAAGGGTACAACCGATCTTCACAGAGTGTAACAATGTGCCAGTCATGTCCCACATAGAAGTATAACGTGTATAGTGAGGTGTGATGAGGTTGCTGTGTTTACTTGTACGCTGAATGTGCGGTTGTTTTCTCGAAGCGAGACCTACGTTAATCTCATCTGTGGGCATACCCAAGACTGCATATGCTGTTGCAGAGAGAAATCCAATTGCTCATTTTGCGTTGGTAACATTTTAGTGGCGTGGTTAAAGGTATTTCAAAACACAGCTCTCTCTGTTCGTCCATGGTATCCAGAGCTCCATAGACAACGATGCGCACGCTGATACCGTGTTCCCTGACTTCCGGAAGACATTCGACACAGTTCCACACTTTTGTTTAGAGATAAAACACAAGTTTACCGGGTATTGGACCAAGTTTGTGACCTGAGACAGAAATCAGTAAGTTATTCGTAACTAGATGAAATAGGTACAGAAATAATAATTTCTGGAGTACCCCATGGAAATGTTGTAGGGCCGTTGTTGTTTACAATATACTCTAGTATCCAAAATTAAAGCAACAAACAGAAATTTTCCAAAGTTGGGTCTATTTTGCCACAAAACAATATAAACAGGTGGTAATAAAGTAGAAAAATGTAAAGACTACTGACCGTAAACATCTGCTGCATTCATAACATGCATAAAAGTAGACAAAAATGTTCTTTGTTTTTTCCAACTTAAGGGATTTGCACACACATTCCGACTACTGGTTAATATGCTCGGTATGGGGTGTCACCACCTCTGGCAGCAATACCGGCCTGACAACGACGGTTCATGCTCTGTATGATGTCCTCTGTCTCGTGTTGGGGCAGTAACGCCCGCTCTATCTGCAGAGCTGATAGAAGTCTGCTGGCTGGGAGAGTGGTCCGTGGACGCTGATGTGATGCAAGCAAGCCGCCTCCCTAGTGCATCCTAGACATGTTCTGTTGTTGTTGTGGTCTTCAGTCTTGAGACTGGTTTGATGCATCTCTCCATGCTAATCTATCCTGTGCAAGCTCCTTCATCTCCCAGTACCTACTGCAACCTACATCCTTCTGAATCTGCCTAGTGTACTCATCTCTTGGTCTCCTACTACGATTTTTACCCTCCACACTGCCCTCCAATGCTAAATTTGTGATCCCTTGATGCCTCAGGACATGTCCTACCAACTGACCTCTTCTTCTAGTCAAGTTGTGCCACAAACTTCTCTTCTCCCCAATCCTATTCAATACCTCCTCATCGTTTACGTGATCTACCCACCTAATCTTCAACATTCTTCTGTAGGATCACATTTCAAAAGCTTCTATTGTCTTCTTGTCCAAACTACACTCCTGGAAATTGAAATAATAACACCGTGAATTCATTGTCCCAGGAAGGGGAAACTTTATTGATACATTCCTGGGGTCAGATACATCACAAGATCACACTGACAGAACCACAGGCACATAGACACAGGCAACAGAGTATGCACAATGTCGGTACTAGTACAGTGTATATCCACCTTTCGCAGCAATGCAGGCTGCTATTCTCCCATGGAGACGATCGTAGAGATGCTGGATGTAGTCCTGTGGAACGGCTTGCCATGCTGTTTCCACCTGGCGCCTCAGTTGGACCAGCGTTCGTGCTGGACGTGCATACCGCGTGAGACGACGCTTCATCCAGTCCCAAACATGCTTAATGGGGGACAGATCCGGAGATCTTGCTGGCCAGGGTAGTTGACTTACACCTTCTAGAGCACGTTGGGTGGCACGGGATACATGCGGACGTGCATTGTCCTGTTGGAACAGCAAGTTCCCTTGCCGGTCTAGGAATGGTAGAACGATGGGTTCGATGACGGTTTGGATGTACCGTGCACTATTCAGTGTCCCCTCGACGATCACCAGAGGTGTACGGCCAGTGTAGGAGATCGCTCCCCACACCATGATGCCGGGTGTTGGCCCTGTGTGCCTCGGTCGTATGCAGTCCTGATTGTGGCGCTCACCTGCACGGCGCCAAACACGCATACGACCATCATTGGCACCAAGGCAGAAGCGACTCTCATCGCTGAAGACGACACGTCTCCATTCGTCCCTCCATTCACGCCTGTCGCGACACCACTGGAGGCGGGCTGCACGATGTTGGGGCGTGAGCGGAAGACGGCCTAACGGTGTGCGGGACCGTAGCCCAGTTTCATGGAGACGGTTGCGAATGGTCCTCGCCGATACCCCAGGAGCAACAGTGTCCCTAATTTGCTGGGAAGTGGCGGTGCGGTCCCCTACGGCACTGCGTAGGATCCTACGGTCTTGGCGTGCATCCGTGCGTCGCTGCGGTCCGGTCCCAGGTCGACGGGCACGTGCACCTTCCGCCGACCACTCGCGACAACATCGATGTACTGTGGAGACCTCACGCTCCACGTGTTGAGCAATTCGGTGGTACGTCCACCCGGCCTCCCGCATGCCCACTATACGCCCTCGCTCAAAGTCCGTCAACTGCACATACGGTTCACGTCCACGCTGTCGCGGCATGCTACCAGTGTTAAAGATTGCGATGGAGCTCCGTATGCCACGGCAAACTGGCTGACACTGACGGCGGCGGTGCACAAATGCTGCGCAGCTAGCGCCATTCGACGGCCAACACCGCGGTTCCTGGTGTGTCCGCTGTGCCGTGCGTGTGATCATTGCTTGTACAGCCCTCTCGCAGTGTCCGGAGCAAGTATGGTGGGTCTGACACACCGGTGTCAATGTGTTCTTTTTTCCATTTCCAGGAGTGTATTTCTCCTGATAACGACGTCCTCCTGAGTAGTCTCCGCCCGGAGATCCGAATCGGGGACTGTTTTACCTCCGAAATATTTTACCCAAGAGGACGCTATCATCATTTATCCATACAGTAAAGCTGCATGCCCTCGGGAAAAGTTACGGCTGTAGTTTCCCCTTGCTTTCAGCCTTTCACAGTACCACAACAGCAAGGCCGTTTTGGTTAATGTTACAAGGCCAGATCAGTCAAGCATCCAGACTGTTGCGCCTGCAACTACTGAAAAGGCTCCTGCCCCTCTTCAGGAACCACACGTTCGTCTGGCCTCTCAACAGATACCCCTCCGTTGTGGTTGCACCTACGGTACGGCTATTTGTATCATTGAGGCACGCAAGCCTCCCCACCAACGGCAAGGTTCATGGTTCTATGGGATTCAAATCGGAAGAGTGAACAGGCCACGCCATGCGTGCAATATCTTCCGTTTCCAAGAAAACGTCAACCAGCCGTGCTCTATGAGGTCGAGCATAATCGTCCTTCAGTACGACGTCTGGGCCCACAGTGCCTCGCGACAACCGCAAATGAGGTTCCAACATCTCGTCACAGCAGCTACAGCAGTTAAAACTTGCCGATTCACCCATGAAATTTCATGAAGTGGGGTTCGAATGGTAAATATAATCCCTGCCTACACCATTATGGATCCTCCTCGATCTCGGTCTGTTTCCACAATGTTTGGGCCCCAAAATCGTGTTCCATGTGTCCTCCGGATGTGAATCCATCGAGAATAGCTCTCCAGACCATATCGGGACTCATCTATGAAGACAACATTGGCCCACTGTTCGACTGTCCAGGTGTCATGTTTATGACTCAACTCTAGACGTTCCCTTCTTGAAGAGGCGTCCGAGGTACAGCATGTCTCTGACAATAAAGTCCACTCTGCTGAAGCCTTCTGCTTCGATACATCACGTCCAGTGGATGCTGCGAACTCACAAGCCAGTTACAGTGCAGTTTTAAAGCGGTAATATGGAGCCCACACAGCCAAATAACGGTTCTCTCTTCTGAAGTCACATGGTAGAGCCTGCCCTGGGTTCGGGACACAGTTTCGGTCCCTACTGTCACCACATGCGAGAAACAAGAGAACGTTTCACATTAAGCAATCGGGCCGTATCATTTCTTTCTATGGTCGTCCACCGCAGAGAGTCTGGCAGGCATCTTCTCAGTGTCATATTGCACCGTCTGTGACTGTGTACACAGCGATTGTGGATGTGGGGCTAGGCAGCTAACACTACCCCGTTTCATAGGTGCTCTGACGTCATCGCTGGCATGGTTATTCGTTGACCGGAATGCCATCTTCCGTGCAGAACACGATTTTATGAGTATCTGGTTGACAGTTTGTATCATTACATCGTGAATTAGATACAGTACGGGGAAATAGCGTTTTGTTGCTTTAATTTTGGATACCATTGTGTATAAATGATGTAGTGAGTAACGTCAGAAGCTCTATGAGACCTACTGCATAAAATGGTATAGGTCTGCAGGAAGTGTGAAACGCTAGAAGATGTTCCGAAACGCAGAATGTCTTGCAGAGGAACGATGACCGGTGCAGTGATTTGCAATTCATGACGAACATCAATAAATGTAACGCACTGAGAGTAAATAATGAAGAGATACATTCCTGTTCGATTACGCTAATCACAGGAAACATAAACAGCCGTAACATACATAGGAGTAAGCGTCCAGAGCGACCTAAAGTGAAATGACCACTCCAAACAAATAACAGGAGAAGCAGATTCACTGAGATAATCTTAAAGAAATGATATTCATTCACGAAAGAAGTGGCTTAAAAAACATTTGCTAGATCCACCTTTGAGTATTCTCCATCAGTCTAGACCATTACCAATTACTATTAGCAGAAGAGCTGCGTTTCGCTACGGGACCGTTTAGTAAGCATGAGGACGCTCCGAAAACGTTCAACAAACTCCAGTGGCAATCGATACAAGAGAGGCGTTGTGTAACACAGAGAGGGCTACTGCTAAAATTCGGAGAGCGCTCTTTGAAGTGGGGCAACATGTTAATTACTTCCTCCCACAAATATCTCGCGAAATGATCACGGCGAGATCAGTGAAACTGCAGCTCATATATAAGTTTATGAACATTCATTCTCCCCATGCACCATTCGCGAATGGAATGAGGAAGGGAAAATTGCTTGGTTGTTTGATTTGTGAAGGAGACCACACAGCGAGGTCATCTGTCCTATCGGATTTGGGGAGGATGGGGAAGGAAGTTGGGTGTGGAATAATCCTGGTATTTTCCTGAAGAAATTTAAGGAAATCACAGAAAACCTAAATCACGATGACTGGACGCGAGTTTGAATCGTCATCCTCCCAAGTGCAAGTCCAGTGTGCGAACCACCTCGCTCGGTGAAGAAGGGAGGAAATGACAATGGTGCCACCAGTACCCTCAGCCACACACACCTTGAGGTGCCTTGCGAGATGTCGATGTAAATATATCAATATACGCTATCTTTAGGTGACCGTTTTCCCGTCTGTCAGCGTGGGAGGGGGGGGGGGGAGAAGTGAATCCAGTTTGCTAACATGCTAGTTTTGATCGTCCAGGGGTTATGGTGTGAGGAGGCATGATGTTGCATTGGAGTACTGACCTCCAGGACTCTGAATACGATATACTCACTGGTCAACGTTACTGTGACTCTGAACTTCTTCTTTCCAGTGGTGCATTCGTCTCTGACTGCATTTTTATGGATGACAGTGCGTGCTAGTGTGGAACAGAGAAGGTGGAAGAGCTCGAAACGAGAGCATATTCAGCAAATGTACAATCCTGCCCGTTTCCCCGACTTAAATCCTGTCGATCACGCATGGCACGCGCTGGGAAGACTCTGGAAACTGCAGCACTTGCACACACACTGACGACCACGCATCAGTTGTCAACAGCGCTGGTGGAGGAAATGGAACGCCCTACCACAAGAATTCATCACTAGCCTTGTGGTCAGTATGGGAGCACGTTGCTGAACATACTTGCCGCCCGCGGTGATCAGACACCCTATTAAGAACCATGGCCAGCCTTCTGTAATACCCAGGGGATCATTATAAATCGCAGCTACTTCAGTGTAACTATTATCTCTGAACAAAAGGGTCATTTCTGTTCATGTCGTTGCGTCTTTCTTTCAGTTGCCTTCTGTACTGTATTGCACTGTACTGTAGCAATTATTTTTAAGAATGGTCCAAGTTTCATTGAGCTATGTTACTTGGCAATGACACATCATGTGACAGTTACTTTCGTCCTTAAGTCTTCCACATCGGTGTGATTTACATCAGCAACAGTATGTAAATATTCCATTGCTACCAGTACTTCACATATCAAAATGAATCAGTATTATTAAACAGTAAAAGCAGAAGTTCGTCAACTGCAGATACAACCCAGTATGTAATCTAGAGGCCAAAAGACTCACATAGGAAAAGAATTGAATTGCTACCGTCGTCAGGGGTAGAAAGTAACGACCAAGAAGCTTCACAAATGTTGCAGAGTCGAACGAGAGTAGCCGGACTGTAGTACATAACCGCCCCCTTGACAATGGCGCAGCCAACAGGGGCTAGAACGTTGGCCAGGTTTGATAATATGAGGCTCTTCTGCACGAGCAGACTTCAGCTGCTAAATTTTCTGCATATGTTTTAAGAAGAATGTAAGGTCTTAATCCCCACCCACCATTACATAAATTTCATAAGTTGAAATAATGTTGATATTTTAAATGATAGCATTATATCCACACAAAAAAATGAAAAGCAAGCAATGCAAAATTAAAGACACTTATTACTAGAATGTTGAACTCGAGAAATTTATAGCTCGACATGTTTTTAAATTAAAGACACTTATTACAAGAATCTTGAACTCGAGAAATATATAGTTCGACATGATTTTTAAATTTACGCTTAAGTCCAATGTCTTGTTATTAGAAATCACGAAAATATAAAAAGAAATACGGTTGTGCAGCAGATACCGTAACAACGGTGCAAAAATTCAGAGAGTGTCAACTGGTGTCATTCTACTACTAAATAAGGAATCGCAACGAGCCAGTCAAATTTCGTTGTTTCGCTAAAATAGAAATGCAAATTTGGAAATCTCGCGGGTATTACGAGCGGTAGCGCGAGCGTTGGGAATTTAATAATGTCTGCTAAGTAAAGCTTTATACACGAGACAAAGTATGAGGGCGTGGGGATTGTGGAAGCGACTCATCGCTTGCCTCAGCGCGCTCCGGAATGGCGGCTTGACACACGCGCCAGCCTCATCAGCGCGTCGCATATCGCGAACTAATGTTGTAACAGCCTCATTATAAAAGACTGCCTTTGTTTCTGTATCGGAGTCGCGCCTACGCCCCTTCCTACCCTTTTTTCCCCGTTCGCCCCGGTCCTTTTACTCTGTTTTTTTTTTTTTTTTCCTGCGTTGGTCCGGGCGGAGTACAATTAATCACAGAGCTTGCTTCGGCAAAGTGTCGGCTGCAGCGGCGGCCATTAGTCTGGAAGAGAATGAGCGGGCGATGGTGGTCTCGGAGCGAAAGCGCGCGCTGCCACCGGGCGAGAGACGTGGGACGTCGCTGTCGCCATCCTCTACCCGTGATGCAAAGCCCGGGGAATCACCTCCCCCCCCCCTCCCCCACCCCCAGCAGTTCTCTGGCGCTGCGCGAAAACTGAAGCGGCCGCTCCGCTTTCCTACTGTCTTGTGACTCTCTATAGCAGATTACCCAACCCCCTACTGGCGTAAAGTGTCAAAGTGATACACTCTCTTTTTCATAATTAGTCTTCAGAATAGTTCGTTGCCCTCCTTCCCTTCAGCTCGTACAAAATCTCTTACTCTGCCTGTCTGCTATATCCGCGCTTATCAATAAGAATGTTCCAATCACAATCGCCTCCTTTTCTTGTCCTACATTAACTAGGCAAGGCGGTGTTTCCACGTCACTTCCTCTAGTAAATGTTTTTGGACTCTTCCTCCCACTTATTCTGTTTAGTATTTCTTTCATCTGTCGATTTAATTTTTAATACCACATTGTAAATACCCTACAATACAAAAAAAGCTATGCATTGCGAAGGAGTTATTCGAATAGAATAGAAATCGGTAGATGTGATGGGCGTGTACAGACAAACAAATGATTCACAAAAATTGGATGATTTTTTCAAGAAAGAGAGCTTCATAAATTGAGCAAGTGAATAATGCGTTGGTCCACCTCTGGCTCTTACGCAAGCCGTTATTCGGCTTGTCATTGTTTGATAGAGTTGTTCGATGTCCTACTGAGGGATATCGTGCCAAATTCCGTCCAATGGGCGCGTCAGATTGTCAAAATTCCGAGCTGGTTGGAGAGCCCTGCCCACAATGCTTCAAATGTCCTCAACTGGAGAGAGATCTGGCGACCTTGCTGTCCAAAGTAGGGCTTAGCAACCATGACGACAAGCAGTAGAAACTCTCGCCATGTGCGGGGGGCATTATCTTGCTGAAATGTAAGCCCATGATGGCTTGCCATGAACAGCAACCAAATAGGGCATAGAATGTCGTCGATGTAGCGGTGTGGTGTAGAGGTGCCGCGGATGACAACTAAAAGGGTCCTACTATGAAATGAAACGGCACCCCACGCCATCACTCCGCAAGCCGGAGTGGCCGAGCGGTTCTAGGCGCTGCAGTCTGGAACCGCGCAACCGCTACGGTCGTAGGTTCGAGTTTTGCCTCGGGCATGGATGTGTGTGATGTCCTTAGGTTAGTTAGGTTTAAGTAGTTCTAAGTTCTAGAGGACTGTTGACCTCCAGAATCATTTGCACCCTGGCCTACAGCCCCTCATCCCTGGAAGCGCATCCACCTCAATTTTGCAGGCCTGTTTTTGGCATCAATGTCATTGCTCATCATGGATGCCTTCTCCAAGTACCCATATGGGGCGTACCTGGCATCCAACATGACCAGTGACACTCTCACTGCCTTGGTACAGGCTATGGCCGTCGAAGATTTACCTCCCACTTTGGTCTCTGACAATTGGTCTCAGTTCATGATGTCTGCGATTGAAGAGTTCTGTGTGGCCAGTGGCATAAAACATAGTCTCTGCCCTCCAACCTATCCTTCCTTCAATGGTGGAGTGGAACATCTCATTCAGACATTTAAGCAGCAGACGAAGAAAGTTGTCGAATCCTCTGCCACTACATTGGCTGTCACCATGTTTTTGAGCACCTATCACACTGTGCCAAAAGCTAGTCATAGCCCCAATGAGCTGCTCCACAGGAGACAACCATGGACCCTGCTTCATTTTCTGATACCACCCTCTTCGGCAACCTGTTCCCAGCCATCATAGCATTATGCTCCTGTGAGGGTACTGTGGCTTATGCACGCAATGGTAGTAGAGACCCATGGGCAATGAGATGCATCTGTCTAGAACCAGAAGGGGCTCAAGCACCGTCACAACAATTAGCTCCAGCCTCAAGCACAGGCGTCACACATTCCATTGCCTCCTGCCACTCCACTTTCTGTAACCATGAGACCCCAGTGATGGCTGATAGGTCCCCCACATGCACACTTGCACTACCTTGTGTCCAGACACGTCTTCGCTGGTCATATGTGCTTAATTCGAAGCGGGACGCATCACTGAAGACAGTTCTGCTCCAATCAATGATATTCCAGGCCGATGATGTGTCTGGAGATACCCCACACAGCGTTGGGATATCAACTTGTCGCCCACTAGGCTGCCTGACAACCAGGAGTGATAGTGTGGGCTGCCATTTCTTTTCATAGCAGGACCACTTTGGTTGTCATCCGATGCGCCCATACATCACAGCGGTAGGTCGACGATATTCTACGCCCTATTTTGTTGCCCCTCTTGTCAAGCCATCCATGGCTTACAATTCAGCAAGATAATGTCGTCCACAGCGGCCAGAGTTTCTACTGCCTGTATTCGTGCTTGACAAACTCTACCTTGGCCAGCAAGGTTGTCAGACGTCTCGCCAGTTGAGAATGTTGGAGCATGGACCTCCATCCAACTCGGGATTCTGACAATCTAAAGCGCTAATTGGGCAGAATTTGGTACGATATGTCTCATGAGGACTTCCAACAACTCTATCAATGTATGCCAAGCCGAATAATTGCTTGCTTAGTGACCAGCGGTGGATCAATGCATTATTACCTTCCTTCTCTTGAATAAATAATCGAATCTTTTCTGAAATTGTAGTAATTTGTTTGAAACTTGCTAGCAAATTAAAAATGATTGCCGGTCCGAGACTCGAATTCGGGACCTTTGCCTTTCGTGAGCAAGTGTTCTGCAGGAGAGTTTCTGTGAAGTTTGGAAGGCAGGAGACGAGGTAGTGGCGGAATTAAAGCTGTGAGGACGGCTACTGAGTGGTACATGGTAGCTCAGTTGGTGGAGCACGTGACCGAGAAAGGCAAAGATCCCGAGTTCGGGTCTCGGTTCGGCACACAGTTTTGATCTTGCACGATGTTACATATCAGTGCACGCTCCGCTGCAGAGGGAAAACTTTATTATGGAATAATTTGTTTGTACCTGTACATCACATCTACCGATTTCCGTCCCATGCGAATAATTCATTTCCGGTGTGCTTTTAAAAAAAATTGCTTGTATACTGTTCTTCGGCATCTCTTTTGTCCATATGTCGATTCTGGTAGGTGTCACAAAACTTAGTGGTACAATTATACAGACAGCAGAGGACGATAAACTGAGTATAAATATAAGGAACTAATGATCTGTAATGAATATGTACTCGTAGTTTTGATGGCATTAAGACACTTTATAGCAAAAACTTATCTTCGTCGTAGACGCTCAGATAGAAGCCATCCAGACTCAATACGTGCACTGTGCAAGATTATCTGTTGCCAGATCTGACCCCTTTCCGCCTCCTGAGCTCAGTGGTCAGCAACTGTTATGCAGACGACCCAAGTTTGATTCCTCGTTCCATCATGTTTTTTCCTTGGGGGCAGAACTTGAATGGGGTGCCCTCAGCGTTGTGATTCCAACTGAGGAGTACTTTATTGATAAATAACGGCACCAACGGTAGGGAGTGCTGTGCTGACGCATGCTCCAGCACCCATACTGCATTGAATGACGTCATTCCCAGAGTGACACCGCGGTCGTCAGTACTGAATGACCCGATTGGCATAAACGGAGCTTTAAACATTAAGATCCGACTTCTAGGTTCAAATTATTTCATAGCATTTTTTGCTCAAAATGTATCTGATAGGGGCGTAACGGCTGCTCCCCAGCAGTCTCACACACATTACGGTTCGAAGAGTGCATTTCACGGAAATTTTTATGGGCGCCTATTGATGAATTTTCTCCAACATGAACCAGCTTCATCTTCCCAGCCTCTACTACGCGAAACGTTATTTCTCAAGAAACTTGTCAGCTTTTTGTGGAGTGAATGACACTGCTAAGTACTGCTAAGTTTCCATAGATGGAGATAAATTTCTCCCAATATGGATAAGTCTGCGAGCCAAACTTTTGCTCTCTGCACTCATTCGGCGTTCTGGGCACTCCTTCCTGCTCCATCACGCAGTAAATGCATATCTCAGAGTCCCTGTAACGATTAGTATCTATCTTCTACGAACAGCCTCCTCCATAGGCGGATCGCTGAAACATAAGTAGTCTGCCAGAAACCTGGTGGTGGAAGGAATTTTCATTGCCAAGATTTGGGCAGAAAGGAAAAGAGAGATGCTTTAATAAAGTTCCTGATCACCAGCCTTTGTTCCAGTGTCCTGGATTTAATTCTAAATTTTCTGCAGTGTGTCGTGAGGTGAGAGCATGTGACCACATTATACACGCGCCTGGCTGTAATTGTGAGCTAAACTTAAGATACACTTGCATTGTTATATTTCCAGTCTTGGACATAATGTTCATTTTTAATCGGGTGATTAATTTCGGTTGAGAATGACCTTCTTCAGACCTAAAAAAATATAAGCACACACAGGTAGCGTAATTTACAGATGCACTCTTTTAACGAACGTAAAGCAGAAAACACTATCAACAGCTAGCTGTACAACCTACCAACAAATACATTTGAGACAGAATCATCACATATTAGTATGAAGAGACACCATTATTTGTGGAGGAGGAAAAGCTTTCCGACTAGAAGACCAAACAACCCCTCGCTACCTTCCGGCGAACAACATTACATTACTTTTTCTTCCTTTTGACAACCATTCGTGATTTGTTAACAGTGTTAACCTCACAGACAACAGCAGAAAGCCGACTTTTTTTACGACATATAAATAAGCCACAAACAAGTGTGTCACTCTCGTTGCTAATTCAAGGTTTCGTGCAGCCTGAAATATTTGTTTCCGATCGTTAGTTTCTTAACAAACAATATTAAGTGATGCTCTAGAGCCTGTGTAGTTTTGGCGCCAAAGAATTGGGACACCGTGTATAGTAGGCATTTCAGACGTGCATTTCTAAACGAGACGAGATGGAGCACGTACTTGGGAGGTGTGGGTTTCAAATCGCATTCGGAAATTCTGACCTAAGTTTGAGGTTTAGACGAGCACTGGAGGATTCCTCCTGTAGATCACAAGTGATTTCGTCGATTTCCTTTTCTACATTTCCCCAGTCTGGGTTAGTGCTTCCGTTTTAATGAACTCACTGTCGAGGGGAATTTCTGACTATTCTTCGTTTCTCACCTTTGGCTAAAAACATATTTGTAAGTAGGCTGTTTAGTTTTTTTTATTGGTAACGCCGCCGCCACGTAGCGCTCTGTATGAAAATCACTGGCTGTGCCGTGTGCAGTCTGTGGCTGGTTGGCATTGTTGTAATACTCGCCATTGTAGTGTCGGGCAGCGGCAGCTGGATGCTAACGTGTATAAATTTTTCAAAGGGGACGTTTCATATTGTTGACTTCTTTACCTTTGTTTACTTGATGAGACTACATGTATATTTCCATAATATCAGCACATAGTCTCCGTAGACACTCTTGAGGAAGCACCTGATTTTAAAGGTAGTGTCCATTCTAAAGATCAGTTGTTCATGATAGCACCATTCACCTTCTTGCATTTCCAGCGTGTTTAAGAAAAGAAGCGGATAATTCCCTTCCTTTGTTTTGTTATATGGAACACTCTTCGTCACCTTAAATTCTTGTAACTAGCTTTTTCAATGTATACACAATATGCTCAGTTCCAGTTGTCTATCCGCAAATACTCCGAGGATCGCTTGCAGAGAACAACGGAGGGTATTTCATAAATGACTTGTTCACATTCTACATAATCCATGAAAAATGTAACTGTAATGATGTAACAGTACACCTTGAGCGGTAGCTACCAGACAATTTAGGATAAACAGTGTAATTTGACAACTGTAAACCGCCGTCCTAGATCCGGCTTTGCTTGCACCATAAGACTGGCACATCAAGCAGACTCTTTGTACGGCAGATGGACGATCGGACAACGCCAGAAATTAGCACGCAAAAGTAGTTGGTCTCTTCGCCAGTGTGTGGGGTCACTTCTTTGGAGGAAACTGCAGTTAACATCAGGAGAAGCAAAAGCGGTACTTGCACTTACAGAGCATTTGCAACACTCCCTACTAACCTTACAGCCACTGTCACCAATTGACCACGGCTGTCAGAAAGAGATAACATTTCAGCTCATTTAGTTGAAGATTGGACACTATCGCTTTTTTGACCAGACGAAACTATAGTCGTCTGACCTTAACTGTGGATGTCCACAGACCTGGGTTCCGTCAGCTGGCGCCAGTGAAGTCAGGGCGGCGAGACGCCCACCTCCATGTTGAAACGCCAGTGGACAATACCGGATGCTACTGGCGGGCAGACGGCTGCGACTGCAGGTGTGGACTCCAGCGACTTAACTGGGACTATGGGCAAATGTTCACTGGCATACTCGTACGGGCGGAGCAGCCGTATGCGGTGACGCCGCAATAGCCCAGTAGAACCGTGGATGATATAGTAAGATGAATGTCCGATTGTTTTGGTAATGATTTCGCGCTCCCAGCGCTGTTGCTTGTCAAAGACTTTGTAAAAGACTTCACCCTGCGGCTGGAACCATGACCGACCTTGCGGAAAGAATTGTTTCCGCGGCATCTGTAGAAGATGCATCATGGTACAGGGTCTTCAACCGGGTAAAAGTTCTGCAGGTGACTTGCCGTCACGTGGAAAGGAGCGGTAGAAGGACAGAAAAATTGTTAGTGCCTGGTCCCGTGTGTGGGAGGGACGGAGTTTCTCCCTGTGACTTTTAAACATTCAAAAGAACTATTCAGGTTGACCGTTAGACTGTAGGTGAAAAGGTACAGTGGTCACGTGATGTGTGTCAGGAACATCTTCCTGTTGTTCAGCGCACTGCGAACTGTCGTTTTCAGCTGCGAAGTGAGTGAGAACCAACCCCACAGAGAAGTGGTAGTTTCATTGACGCACTTTATGCCGCCACGTGAGGCCTTTTCGTTTCGATTCCGAGCAGTGGTGTGTCTGAAACGTTTTCCTCGGCTACCCATAAGAAAACCGGGCGATTTCAACGCTGGGTGTCGTGGTTGTGACCTCCATCATGGAGACGTCAAAAGAAGGGCTGAATTGTGGGTAGGAAGGGCTGTGATGACCTTCTCATCTCGTGACACGTCCGCGGTGGAATTGGGCACAATTGTGGTAACTTTGGTGCCGCCCACCTTACAGCTTAAACGAACTTCCGAGCTCTGGTTTTTTTCATATGTCTCGACACCTTGCTGTTTGAAGCGTCGCCGAGCCCAAGGGCGACGACGCAGGGCGTCATGCTTTAGCTTCATTACAGAGAAAGGTTTCAGGCACCATCGAACCAAATTGATAACATACGCGTCGCAATGGAGGGCAATTACGAGGTTTAGGAAAAGTGACGCTTTAATTTTGTTGTGCAGTTTATGAACTACCAAACCAATATACAACGATACAACAAAGAAATGAAAAATTCCTAGTCGTATCATTGAGTCAAAAAATCGAAAGCATGATTAAGACGAGAGAAATAATTTTGAGAAATATTTTGAGATTGCAGAAAGCAAACTCTAAGAAGTTATAAGCCTGACACAGAGACAGCAGTCATATGAATGACATTTTTCTTTTGTTGTCTTGGAATATCTTTTGCAAAAATATGAGACAACGGTCAGCTTGATATGCTGAACAGTTTTGTTTATACTACGTTTTATTCCTGTTGTGTCCATTTTTTTCAGTCATCATTCTTCTGACTGGTTGGATGCGGCCAGCCACGAATTCATCTCCAGTGCCAACCTCTTGCAACATACGCCCTCAATTATCTGCTGGATGTACTCCAATCTCTGTCCTCATCTACTGTTTTTGCCCTATACAGCTCCCTGTAGTACCATGGAAGTCATTCCCTAAGGTCTTTGTAGATGTCCTATAATCCTGTCCCGTCTCCTTGCCAGTGTTTTCCACATATTTCTTGCTGGCTGCGGTGGCCGAGCGGTTCTAGGCGCTTCAGTCGGGAACCGCCCGACTGCTACGGTCGCAGGTTCGAATCCTGCCTCGGGCATGGATGTGTGTGATGTCCTTAGGTTAGTTAGGTTTAAGTAGATCTAACTTCTAGGGGACTGATGACCTCAGAAGTTAAGTCCCATAGTACTCAGAGCCATTTGAACCACATATTCCTTTCCTCTCCTCTCCAATTCTGCGAAGAACCTGCTCAACCCTCACTTTAACAATCCACCTAATTCTCAACATTAGCTTGTAGCACATCTCAAATTCTTCTATCCTCTTCTGTTCCGGTTTTCCCACAGTCCATGTTTCACTGCCATATAATTCTGTACTCCAAACGTATATTCTCAGAAAATTCTTCCTTAAATTATGGCCTATGTTAGATACTAGTAAACTTCTCTCGGCCGGAATACCCTTTTTGCCAGTGCTAGTCTGCTTTTGATGTCCTCCTTGCTCTGTCCGTCACTGTCTGTTTTGCTGCATAGGCTGCAGAATTTCATAACTTCATCTACTTCGTGAAGGTCAATCCTGATGTTAAGTTTCTCGCTTTTCTCTTTCCCGCTACTTTTTATTATTTTCGCCTTTCTTCGATTTACTCTCAATCTGTATTCTGTATTGATTGGATTGTTCACTCCATTCAGCGTATCATGTAATTCTTCTTCATTTTCGTTATGTGTCTTTAATGGAGTGCTTTCCATTGTCTTCTGCGTCCTCATGCCGTTGATAATTGCTGATTCTTCCGTCTTTAGGGGCAGTTTCCACTCCAAGGACAAGAGAGTGCCCTGAATCTCTGTCCCCTCCTTCGCCCTCTTTGACAAAGCCGTTGCAGAATGAGTGTGACTTCTTCAGCGGTCACGGTTACCGTGCGGTTCTAGGCGCTGCAGTCCGGAACCGCACGACTGCTACGGTCGCAGGTTCGAATCCTGCCTCAGCCATGGATGTGTGTGATGCCATTAGGTTAGTTAGGTTTAAGTAGTTCTAGGTTATAAGGAACTGATGACCTCAGATGTTAAGTCCCATAGTGCTCAGAGCCATTTGAACCATTTTCTTAAGCCGGAAGTCTTCGGCCTCCAAATCCCATTATTAATCAAAGTTTAAGCGATGGCGGCTTTCGAATCCGGGACCGAGGACGTTTTTATTATCAATCAAAGATTATATTAAAACGGCTAAACTGAAACGTAGAACATGACACTCAGTGTTTCTCATGGTCTGTGGTTAACAAATATTCTTCCTAAATTCGAGAAGATTTATAAGAAGATTTTCTATAAACGGCTAAACTGAAACATAGAACATGACAATCAGTGTTTCTGATGGTCTGTCGTTAACGAATATTCTTCCTAAATTCGAGAAGATTTATAAGGTGTCTCATTGTCTCCTTATTTGTTAAGTAGAACATATATTACTATGTAACATACTAGTTCGAATAGTATTTGAGCTGTCTCGCAAATAGACATATCGTGCCAGGCTTTCGTCCGCGCTTCTCTTTCTCTAAAAGGTCTCTGGCGAGCTCACTCTCTCGTAGGTACTCCGCCCAGCACGTAGGTGGTGCCTAGCTGGGGCGTGCGGAGCACCTGGCGGTCCGTAGTTGGCGGCTGTGCTTTCGACGACGGGTGTGTGGGCCGTGTTCCGCGGTAGCTGGTGGTATCGCGGGAAGAGTGGCGCTCTCCAAAGCGGCCTAACGGCTGCTGCTGCAAACTGCCGTCCGTGTCAGAGTTCTACTCTATGTGCCGCCACGGCACCGCGAGCTGAATGTTTACGTGTCTCCATTAATAACCGGAGAAGAGCTTTTGAAGTTGTTGCTTATATTGAACAGTGCAGCAGCGCTGTTGTAACTGCAATAAATTACGACTCGTTGTCTAGCCGCGTATCTTGTAAGGTGCAGTAACTTGGGTTGTGCTCGTTAACTTGGGCGGATCTCTGAGAGAAGCCGATACCTGCTAATTATCGTCTTGCTATTAAAATCACTTAATTTGTTTGGCGAGGTTCAGCCTCTCGTTGCAAGACTTCCCCCTAATTACACGCTTGCTGTTTACAGCATCAGCCACTTGGTGAAGTAAGTAGATAAGGACATACGATCTTAAATATTCCGTTGTGAACAGCGTAAAGTTTTGATGTGACTTTTAACGCTCCACCTGTGTTCCCACGGTCATCCATATCGAGTAGGCGCAGTCTGGGCTCTATAAGTATTAATAGTACTGTTGATTTAAGGAAGGTAGTGCAACCAAAAATTTTCTATTTCTTGTAAACGAAGCAAAATTGTATTAACTTATTGTAGCTTTGTTATGTCACCTGCGATCACAATCTTTTTCACTTGCCCTTTCTTATATTGTAAAACAGGGTGGTATTGAAGGAAGAGGTGCAACTAATATTTAAATCTAAGCCTAAAATGTGAGAGTGAGCTATTTGTTGCCACGCAACATTGTGCGTGTTAATTTTATCGTTTTTGTAATAATAGTCTATTGTGTGTTTTAGTACCAGTTGATTTGCGTTACTTGGCCTCTTTATTGACGGGTGTTACAGGTTCTACCTCCCGGTGCGAACAACTTACAGAACCAGCTGGTGCTCGGAATATTTTGTAAAAGTTTCACCTTCAAATTTTTATTAAAGTTGTTGTATACGGTTTTTCTTAAAACATTCTTGAAATCGATTTAAATTTCACTGGATGACCCCAGTTAAGGTTCAGTTCTATGTTAATCTGAGTTTTTGTACATTATTTAGCGCATTGCTAAGAGCTTTTAAGGGAGGTTTGATTTTATGTAAAACCTATACCGTTCAAATTATGTAATTTTACTCTCACATGCTCATTGACATAAAAAGTAAATTAATCGTATCTAAATCTTTCCCTTACAGCGATCTCAGTTTATATATCGGTAACTACACCCTTTGGTTTTGGGGCCATCCATTTAAGTTTTCTGAGTTATCTGGAATCTTGTAATCTTGCTAATTCATAATTCAAATTGAAACGTCCCCTTGGAAAAATTATACATGACGGTGCTTAAACTGACACACATTACTTTTAGCGCAACGCAATATGTCTTTCAAAAATCCCTTAAAAAGATGGCCCTGACTAACATTAACCTATACGTTATACGGGCCCTTTGGATTGACAGTCTGTCGCGCTGACCACTCAGCTACTGGGGGCGGACAGTTAGCAAATGAAAGATTTTGATTGAGAACAAACAATGTATTTACCTCAATAGTGTTCAAAAATCATAATGTATATAGCAGTTCATGACATCCAGTCTTGCAAATTACAGAACTCCGCCATCTCTCTCATCACATCCACCACTGCTGGCGGCTCACCTCCAACTGCACAACGCTACGCGCTGTTAACAGCCAACTCCCCTACACTACAATGGCAGACAACAATGCAAACTAGCCACAGACTGCACATAGCACAGCCAGTGATTTTCATACAAAGCGCTACGTGGTGTTACCAATATAAAAACCTAAACAGCCTACTTACATAGCCCCCATGCCCCCCACAAAAAATTTTTACAAATTGTTTTGGGCAGTGGCCAATACACATTTGAAAAAATTTTTCATAATTATAATAACAAAGAAATCAAATGCACACACTTATCGATACAATGTTGGTCAAAGATTTTCTCACAGTCCATAAAGACAGTCCTGATCGTTCATCACAGCAAAATTACAGTGTTTTTCTTGAAGTCTGAGCAGTAAAAGAGAATGCACACGGAAGTAGTGGATTTCCATGCAGTCTTGATGAAGTAGTGTTGTCCTTCCAGCGGAAAGACAGTGCTAACTCTTGACATGCAGGCAGGTAAAGGGCTACAACAGAGCAATCCCACAGCAGAGTCAGTCGAAGTTTTGAAGAATATTGGTAGGTAGGTCATCACAGAGCAGACCCACTGCAGTCCTGGTAGAGATTATGGTACTGGTGGGCCATCAAAGGTGCAGACCCACTATACTCCTTGTATTGGTGGGCCATCAAACATGCAGACCCACTGTAGTCCTTGTAGAAATAATGGTATTGGTGGGCCATCAAAGCTGCAGACCCACTATAGTCCTTGTAGAGATGGCTAGCAGCCATCCGCTGCGACTGTGCAGGTGCACAATCACCATAGAAGAGTCTTGTGGACAATACAGCAAGTCCATGAACCACCACTTGTGCACTGACAAATTTTTTTTTGAAATGTCCTTAGAACCAGCAATGCTGTAATCCAGTCCCGTGCTGAATTAATAACACACGTGCAAACACTATCAGTCCCTACTTCTCACATATTGTCCATATACTATGACCAACAGAAACCTGTGCAGTGAAATGTAACTTACAAGTTACTTAATTTGAGGTACAAAATACATCATTAAAAACATAATAATACAGATAACATTTGTAGTAATACAGGCTTCACAAAAGAATCGAGCTAACATATACATCAGTGTTACAGGAATTATGACGTAAGTAAATACATAAAAGATCAGAATAACTTTTGAAACATCAATTTCACACATGAGCATTAAAATAAAACAGAATAAATAATGTCAAAGCATCTTTACGAGGTAAATAACATATTATCAGAAAAATTCTACAACATAAATCTTATTAGCTAAACACATACAGACAGGAAAAACACAAATTCACATAGTGTAATAACACAAAAATACAGGACAGGGGTTGTTTTCAGTGTAACATTTGGTACTGCAGTCCAACCCAAAACTTCATTCCATAGATATTTCGTCTTATTTCAACATTTGTTTCCACCAAAAAAATCCTATCTACGCATGCTTTCTGTATTTACACACCTGGAAATTGAAATAAGAACACAGTGAATTCATTGTCCCAGGAAGGGGAAACTTTATTGACACATTCCTGGGGTCAGATACATCACATGATCACACTGACAGAACCACAGGCACATAGACACAGGCAACAGAGCATGCACAATGTCGGCACTAGTACAGTGTATATCCACCTTTCGCAGCAATGCAGGCTGCTATTCTCCCATGGAGACGATCGTAGAGATGCTGGATGTAGTCCTGTGGAACGGCTTGCCATGCCATTTCCGCCTGGCGCCTCAGTTGGACCAGCGTTCGTGCTGGACGTGCAGACCGCGTGGGACGACGCTTCATCCAGTCCCAAACATGCTCAATGGGGGACAGATCCGGAGATCTTACTGACCAGGGTAGTTGACTTACACCTTCTAGAGCACGTTGGGTGGCACGGGATACATGCGGACGTGCATTGTCCTGTTGGAACAGCAAGTTCCCTTGCCGGTCTAGGAATGGTAGAACGATGGGTTCGATGACGATTTGGATGTACCGTGCACTATTCAGTGTCCCCTCGACGATCACCAGAGGTGTACAGCCAGTGTAGGAGATCGCTCCCCACACCATGATGCCGGGTGTTGGCCCTGCGTGCCTCGGTCGTATGCAGTCCTGATTGTGGCGCTCACCTGCACGGCGCCAAACACGCATACGACCATCATTGGCACCAGGCAGAAGCGACTCTCGACCGCTGAAGACGACACGTCTCCATTCGTCCCTCCATTAACGACTGTCGCGACGCCACTGGAGGCAGGCTGCACGATGTTGGGGCGTGAGCGGAAGACGGCCTAACGGTGTGCGGGACCGTAGCCCAGCTTCATGGAGACGGTTGCGAATGGTCCTCGCCGATACCCCAGGAGCAACAGTGTCCCTAATTTGCTGGGAAGTGGCGGTGCGGTCCCCTACGGCACTGCACTGCGTAGGATCCTACGGTCTTGGCGTGCATCCGTGCGTCGCTGCGGTCCGGTCCCAGGCCGACGGGCACGTGCACCTTCCGCCGACCACTGGTGACAACATCGATTTACTGTGGAGACCTCTCGCCCCACGTGTTGAGCAATTCGGCGGTACGTCCACCCGGCCTCCCGCATGCCCACTATACGCCCTCGCTCAAAGTCCGTCAACTGCACATACGGTTCACGTCCACGTTGTCGCGGCATGCTACCAGTGTTAAAGACTGCGATGGAGCTCCGTATGCCACGGCAAACTGGCTGACACTGACGGCGGCGGTGCACAAATGCTGCGCAGCTAGCGCCATTCGACGGCCAACACCGTGGTTCCTGGTGTGTCCGCTGTGCCGTGCATGTGATCATTGCTTGTAAAGCCCTCTCGCAGTGTCCGGAGCAAGTATGGTGGGTCTGACACACCGGTGTCAATGTGTTCTTTTTTCCATTTCCAGGAGTGTATATGTTCACCTATTTCTTACCTCATTATTTATTTTCCCATTATCTTACCTCATCATTTATTTCCAATAAAATCCTACCTATACCTGATTTATGTACGTTTTTGGTATAGCTTCTCAATGCATTTCTTCCAATTCATCGCTACTCATTCTCTTATATAGTCTACCCCCTCTTAAGCTAACTTAAATCTACTGAGCTCAGATGCTAAACTCAGGGACGAGGCAATGCAGCAGCACAAAACAATTAACACAGACAGCAATGGAAAAAAATGGAAATTGGCAAAGCAAGCTACAGTAAATCTAAATTACCAAGCAATGCAACATTACAACTGAAAATGAAATGTCGTGTGACGAGTGCCTCCCGTTGGGTAGACCGTTCGCCTGGTGCAAGTCTTTCGGTTTGACGCCACTTCGGCGACTTGCGCGTTGATGGGGATGAAATGATGATGATTAGGACAACACAACACCCAGTCCCTGAGTGGAGAAAATCTCCAAACCAGCCGGGAATCGAACCTGGGCCCTTTGGATTGACAGTCTGACCACTCAGCTACTGGGGCGGACAATATTACAACTAATATGAGCCAATGTGCAGCAACAAGAAAAATAAATCAGTAGTAAAACTAGATTAACAAAGTAATACAAAGTGAAATTTAGTAGCACTATGCCTGTCAAACAGCAGCAACAAATGCCATAAATTATACCTAAACATGAAAAAGCTCCAGCAGAAAATATATTACAGTAAAAAAGGTCATGTTTAATACCTATGTCACTTCTTAACACTTAAGTGATGCATCACGATAACTTACTCTGCCAAAAAAAATTACCAAGTAGTTGAAAAGAAAATTATGTATGCAGTTACTGTTATTAGTCCCTTCTTATTGTTCTTTCCTTTCCAAGTGCTCCTTTTTCGAAGAATGTGGATCATAAAATTACTATTTAACAGATCTGTTGACAGAAAGTTTTCACATTAGCAAATGCATTTAATTTTATTTTATAAAACCAATGCTGCAACACAGCTGGAAAACAGATATCAAATGAAATAAGCAACTATGCATAAAGCATAATAATATCATTCAATAGTCATGTGGCATTTCATAAGTTAGTAGAAATTCTCTCAATTCTCGTAGAAAGACGCTTGTCATAATCAGTTGTGCAGATGTAAGTATCTTTCCAAGTAATGAGCGTGTCGTATTTGCGATGCTTTCTACAAAGGGATCTCAATAGCGAGGATAATGGCCTCTTTTTTTCCACCTAATGGCTTTCTTTTGTCAGACAACTACCTCTCAGCTGGGCGCCCAAAACGCATTACGTCAGGGTCACTTACCTTTCTTACTGAAATATTTACAACACCAGTTTGCACTACAGTGACAGCCTCATATAAAAATTATACAGTTCGAGAATTTGCGTTGCAAATCTGTAGAATCAAAATCCTACAAATATAACAGTGTCCACAAAATTTTCGCCAGCATAGTGATACATTCACGCATATACACACATTTCATAACTTTTAAAGTACGATTCTTGGTTTCACACATCCTTATATTCGTCGACACATCAATCTTGCTGCGACACTTCAATATTTCATCATAATACATACATAGCATAAACAAATTCCTCATATAGCATCAGCTTATTGATCATAAACATACCTAAAAAGCATAATACACATCGTCGTCGTAATAATAACACCATAACACCTAAGCCAAATCTCAAAAACGTCGTAGCTTTCTGCAATATTTTAAAACCTAAAAAAAAATTCTCTGCTCATTTCAAAAGTGTCATCTACCTCAAACATACTTTAAAAATCATGATCCCATACCAAAGCTCTCATAGTATCACAATGCTTCCAAAAAAATATGAACAGTTCACAAAGTACAGACAAATTTGTAAGTGTGACGTTATCCAACGGTGTAATTACGTAAACATCTGTCACTGATGTAGTAAAATAAATGTTTGTCTCTCTCAGTTAAATAATCAGGTAGCTGTGTAATTTATGTGTTAGAGAAATATGGTATCGATGTGTAAAGTTGTATAAGCAAATACCATATTAGCTAGGGCTCCTTGTGCTTGCCAAACACATGGTACACAAAGTAGGCGTGTACCACCCGAGGATTAATGTAATTATACCCTCAGGTGTTACAGATTACAGCAATGGAATGAAATGTATCACAGAAAACCTTTGTATCATTGTACTTCAAATATCTTTAAAAATAAATGTTTTAAACACAAAATTAATCACTCAGATACGTGTACTGTAGCGCTAAACTGTGCGTCTTGTAAGATAATTCTGTGGAAGTGTCGTAATCATCGTCCTCTGTAAGCAAAGTTCTGCTGAAGTCAATGTACTTACCTCATCATAAACCAAAGTGAAATGCTTTGCGTATAGATATCGTAATTATTACATACTTTACCGTGATCAAGAAAATACTATAATGTAACGTATTGTTGTGCTAGGGAAAAGGCTGTCTCATTGTAGCTATACCACAAAAGTTACTACTAAAACAAGTTTTACTTTCAAGAATAATACATAAAAATTGTGCAGATATAAAACACATACACCGCAAAAGTAACAATGTAAATTGTGTCACACATCAGTAGTGTCTTGATATAATTTGTAGCTATCAAATAAACTAACCACTGTGTCATCTGCTATCTCTCAGAAAGTACTTTAAATAAAGAATGTCTTTTCAAGTAAACCAAAATGTTGCATTAAAATCCCATTAGCAGTATATGTTCTAAGTATGTAAGCCTTATAGTCGTTACGTAATCGTGCAACTAACAAGCAAGAATGTACACACACAATAATACTGTGTCGTCTGTTCACTATAACAATGCATTCGTAATTACTGTCAAAATATGTTCCCTAGGTTCTAGACTGGATAGTTAATTTTAAAACATAGTTGCATATTAACAGTTTCTAAGTGTGACAAATTGTACTAGTAGCGAGAAGTGAAAAATTTTATGGCAGAGACTAAGTTAAGAAGCAGATTATCTCTCAATAAACGGTTTTACATGTGAAATTTGGTGCAAGCCTTTACTCTTCCTACTATGCAGAGCTCCAGCTTCAACGGAATTATCATGTGATATATGGTACATCAGTAAAGAATGCTCAAATCTTTCTCAAGATTAGCGTCTATGTTATTTTTCTCTGAGCCAGCCGGCGCACGTGGCTGCCTGCGGTGCGAGTCATTGTCTGTCTCTTTGTTGGCGCGCGTCGTTGTTGGGATTTGGAAGTCTCACTTCTACGAATTCACCTTGTCGAGAAGGCCCTGCTCTGTTTGAATCCCGCCAGTTCTGATGAAATTCACGTCTGTCGTTATGATTATATCGTCTGTCGTCATGTCGGTAGTTCCTGTAGTTTCTTTCTTGTCGGTTAAGTGGTGGAGAATTTCTCCCTGAATTATCACTGCACGGTGGACCGTTGCGTCTGAAGTTATTCTGTCTCCCGTGATAATAATAGTTCTGGTTGCCATATTGTCTGTTTCTATGATTGTTTCTCTCATATTCATTACTACGGAAATGCGATCTTTCTCTGTAACCATTACTCTGCCAGTGGTTGTCATATGGGTGGTGTCTTTTTTGTTCACGATTTCCGTTGTAAGAATAGCCTTGTCGTGTCCAGTTATTATTTCTTTCATCGCAGAATTGTGACGGATGTGACCTGTAATTGTTGTGCTCCTGTTTTCGCGTTCCACGATTGTCAGTGTCAATTTCCAATTCTTGTAACAGTCCCTGAAAAGCTTCAATGTCGTCTTTGCAACGTCCTGCCAAAATAATATGTCGTAAATGTTCAGGTAATTTGATTAAGCAAATGCGGATGAGTTCTGAGGGGCTGTATGGGTTTGATAGGTACTGATTCTTGTGCAACATGTCTTCAAAATATTTCACAAGACTGGAGAATTCAGATTGTTCGAAATGTTTCATCATTATGATGCTATGTTTTACTCGGTCTTGTGTAGCTTGAGACCAATATGCTGAGAGGAAGGCACGATAAAATTCTCCTTCACTGTGACAATCGTAAATGACCGATCGCATTCTTACAGCTGGTTCATTCTCTAAATAGCCACTCATAAATTCTAACCTGTGCTCCAATGACCAGTTGGGAGGAAAACAATGAGAGAATTGATGAAGCCATGCTTGTGGTTGAATGTCGTTGTCAGAATTCTTAAATGTTTTGAATTTACGTGTAGTAATGAACAGCTTATAGTCAAAATCATCGTGTCGGCGAGTCGCATATCGGTCATTGTTACGTAGTGTCGGCGGTTCCATCTCAAAATTCGGTGCACCTTGCCAATTTCTTTCATAATTTCCGAAATGGCCTGTGTTATTATTTTGTGGGCTTTTCCGTATTTCTAAGTCCCTCTTCCCGTGTTGGAGCGCGAGTGTCCTCTGAAATATGTAATTTTTGTATTACCTGCGTCAACTCATCTAGTACTTCCCGGATTTCTCTTTTGTACTGTGTATTGATTTGATTTTGATTTTGTTTGAATTTTTAAATTTGTTCATATTCTCCTGTGTCAGTGAAGGCTACGGGTCTTGTGTCATTTAGATCATCATCTACCTTTGTAGATAAGTTAGTGAACTGATCCGAAAGTTCGGCTACTTTCTCACTTCCTCAGTGTGTTTTTCTGAACCAAGTTTCGAAGTGTCCATTTGTGTGAAATCGAATCTACTGTGTCCTTTACGTTTTCCTGAGTTTTTGCAAATTGCGTAACCGAATCGGTGGATGCAACTGAGTCCATTTTAGCTTGCAAGGTGTCGTGATTTTCATGAACAATAGTTTGTAGTTTTTTTATGGCTGCTTCGTGATTATGTAATGCATTTTCATGAGGCGAAAAAATAGGTTGGAAATGCTCACAAATTTGTGGTTTTACGTCATTACAGACTTTTTGACATTTCGGTTCAATGTTATGTAATTCAGTAGTTAAATCTTCACGTGTTTGTTCAAGTGTGATGTCTAACTTCCGAATATTTTGTTCCATTGTGTCTAACTGTTTCTGTGTTTGTCTCTGGTGTTGTTCCATTGTGTCTAACTTTTGAAGATTCTGTTCCATTGTGTCTAACTTTTGAAGATTTTGTTCCATTGTGTCTAACTTTTGAAGACTTTGTCCCATTTGTTTCTGATTTTGTTCAAGCGTTGTGTCTAACTTTTGTAGCCTTTGTCCCATTTGTTGCATTATCTGTAATAACAGTGCACTGGTGTCTGAAACATGTTCCTCAGTGCTATTCGGCAGTGCATTTGAACCGGCAATATTCGCATTTTGAAAAGCAGAAAATGTGTCTTGATTTATTCGAGAAAAGGGCGAGGACGCAAAACCTGAATCTATAGTATTTCCAAGATTGTGTCCTGTCATTTCGGAATCCTGAGGTGAGCTGTTGCCGACCGATCGATCGATAATGCTTCCCTGTTCACTAATTGTTTCACTGCCTACACCATTATTTGCAGCCCGCTCCATTTCCCTATGCACAGTTACCAAATTACTACTTTGAACATCAGTTAATTCATTACATGGTGGCGCTAACACACTGCTTTCGTCTTCACTGTCATTTCTCAGTTTACTTTGGAGCCTAGTATTACGTTTTTCACACGCCATTATTGTCACAATATTTCACACGACAACACAGAAAAACACAATTTGAAGAGCAAAAATAAGAGAACATATTAACACTGAAAATAATATCTAGTTAATTACAAGCGCAGCTGCGAAATACTTGGTGCAAATTTACATGCGTGCCACACCTGTTTTACTGTACAACAATGAAAGACTACAACTACAAAGGAGATTCTCTCTACAATTACGCGCTAGCAAGAAACAAAATCTACACTAATTACACAAACTACAAGAAAAAAATGAGAAGATTCCAGTGAGGTATCCTCGGCTAAGGGTCGGCATATAAAACGTCCCCTTAGTAAAATTATACATGACTGAGCTTAAACTGACACACATTATTTTTAGCGCAACGCAATCTGACTTTCAAAAATCCCTACAAAAGAATGGCCCTGACTAACATTAACCTATACCTTTCACAAATCACATACCTCACAAAGATCTTCGTTACTCGAACTACTGCAATACAGAGAGCGCCACTACTGCCAGCTAAATAAAAGATTCAAACTACGGAAGGCGCTAGCTACTGATAGGCATAGTTAGTAAATGAAAGATTTTGATAGAGAACAAACAATGTATTTACCTCAATAGTGTTCAAAAGTCATAATGTATATAGCAGTTCATGACATCCAGTCTTACAAATTTCAAAATTCCGCCATCTCTCTCCCCACATTCACCACTGCTGGCGGCTCACCTCCACCTGTGCAACGCTACACGCTGTTAACAGCCAACTTCCCAGCACTACAATGGCAGACAACAATGCAAACTAGCCACAGACTGCACAAAGCACAGCCAGTGATTTTCATACAAAGCGCTACGTGGCGTTACCAATATAAAAACCTAAACAGCCTACTTACAAAATGTTCGTTAACAGATAATGATGTTGAGTCCTCATTTGGGCAGGCCTTCCTTGTCCTTCCTAGTAGAGGCGTACTGTGGCGTCTCAGTTTTATTATAATGATAATAATAATAATTATTATTATTATTATCGTGTCCAGGACAGTACAATACATTTACTTACAGATTAAAAACATATTTACGATACATACACAAGACTTAGTATAGTATTACTGCGTAATGAATGTCTTTCACTGTCGTGTAATTACGGAGAAGTGATTTAAACGCTACTGCAAAGAATAGAAAATGGAGAGAAAAGAGACTGAATTTAAAAAATCTATCAATTAGGTAGAGGAGAACAAGTTCCAACATTCGCAGACGTTTATTGGCTAATGAAAGTATAATGTTTCGGGTGTAGAGCACTGTAATGGAACAAAGGAACAATTAAGTGAGTCCCTTGGCATTTTACATTCCCCATCCGGGCAAGCCAGTACCATGGGAAACTAATTGACAGAAGCTCGTTTGGACACAATAAATGCTACTCAAAACACATGCCTTCAAAAGAAATAATTTGACAAAGACCGTTTTAATCCTCCATTTCTTACATGTAAAACAAAATTCAGATGAATCTGATGGGACTCGAATACGGCCACCTGCGTGAAAGGGAACTATTCTACCACTCTGTCGCAGTAAAATTGATGTTTTCCATAATAATAATAAATATCAATAATAATAATAAAATATATTTCGCTACAGTCTTCACTCTCTTACCATTTCTGCGTTCGTGTCCTGCGACATCGAAAGGGCCACCGTGTCATTCCCTGTTAATGGGGTCACAGGGATGCAGCATAGGAGGGTCATATGGTCGCTGTCAGCTTTAGAGACCTTGTAACCGCTACTTCTCACTCACAAAAAAGACACCTTCCGAACAGGCCTTAAAGGCACAACGGTACCGCCGTGTCATCCTCAGCCCTTAGACGTCACCGGATGTAGATATGGAGGGGCACTTGGTCAGCACACCGCCGTACCATCCGTTGTCAGTTTCCGTGACTGGTACCGCTACTTCTCAGCCAAGTGATCCTCATTTGGTATCACAAGGACTGAGTGCACCCCGCTCGCCAGCAGCACTCGGCAGACGCGGACGATGGCCTATCCATGTCCGAGCCAAGGCCGACAGTGCTTGACTTCGGTGACCTTACAGGAACCGGTGTTTTCACTGCGGCAACGCCATTGGCACATCTCACTCAAATGGCTCCTCAACTGGCATCAAGAGGCTGAACGTACAGTTCCAGTAATCCCATCAAGACAAATCCCGTGTCAGTACAGGGAATTGAAGGCGCGCCGTCTGCATAGCAGTCAGACCGCTTAACAGTGGCGGCAAACATGTCCGGTCGCTGGCCAAACCGTAAAACATATTGCTAGAAAGACAATTCGAAAACAAGCGGCCACGATAACCCTTTTTTTTTATATCGTGCGACCTCATTCCTCCCCTTATAGACGTCCCAGCGCCAGTTTTTTTTTCGCCATTTCTTGCCTACAGTTTCTATCACACTATTTTTCTTTCTCGTCTCTGATGATCTTTGGCTACGTCCCTGTAGTGGTGGTGCCTCTTCTCAGCCCCACTGACACTTTGCAGCATGTTAAATATTCTTACAGCATACTAAAAAACTGAATCAGTTGTTAAACAACTACTTAAAAATTAATTACATAAATTAATTGCTTATTTGTTTGTGACCAAAAATCTTTTATTTCCTTAATATAAGCTGGGCGTCCCAGGGGGAATGGTCAATATTCATGGATATGACTGGAACTATCATTCGAAGCAAAAACGTCCAGTAAGCATTGGCTCTAAAATGCATACCTTAAGAGCTACGAGCACTCTTTCATCTTCGGTACTGTGAAACAAGTCTCTCCTACTGCAAGATCTTTGCTGTCCATGTTTTGGGAGGAGGCAGTGTGGACCAAAACAAGAAGAAATTGTCTTTCTCGTCTCTGAAGATGTTTGGCTATGTCCCTGGACATAGGAGACAATCTGAGTAGCCGTCTTAGATTGTTTGAAGATGATGCTGTCATTTACCGTCTTGTAAAGCCATCAGATGATCAAAACGACTTGCAAAATGAGTTAGATAAGAGATCTATATGGTGCGAAAAGTGGCAGTTGACCCTGAGTAAAGAAAAGTGTGAAGTTATTCGCATGGGTACTAAAGGGAATCAGCTAGATTTCGATTACGCGGTAAGTCACACAAATCTGAGGGCTGTAAACTCAACTAAATACTTAGGGATTACAATTACAAATAACCTAAATTGGAACGATCACATAGATAATATTGTGGGTAGAGCAAACCAAAGACTGCGATTCACTGGCAGAACACTTAGAAGGTGCAACAGGTCTACCAAAGAGACTGCTTACACTACGCTTGTCCGCCCTATTCTGGAGTACTGCTGTGCGGTGTGGGATCCGCATCAGGTGGGACTGGCCGGCCGGGGTGGCCGAACGGTTCTAGGCGCTACAGTCTGGAACCGCGCGACCGCTACGGTCGCAGGTTCGAATCCTGCCTCGGGAATGGATGTGTGTGGTGTCCTTAGGTTAGTTAGGTTTAAGTAGTTCTAAGTTCTAGGGGGCTGATGACCTCAGAAGTTACGTCCCATAGTGCTCAGAGCCATGTGAACCATTTGAAATCAGGTGGGACTGACGGATGACATCGAAAAAGTACAAAGAAGGGCAGCTCGTTTTGTATTATCACGAAACAGGGGAGATAGTGTCACAGACATGATACGTGAATTGGAGTGGCAATCATTAAAACAAAGGCGTTTTTCGTTGCGACGGGATCTTCTCATGAAATTTCAATCACCAGTTTTCTCCCCGATTGCGAAAACATTCTGTTGGCACCCACCTACATAGGGAGAAATGATTATCACGATAAAAGAACAGAAATCAGGTCTCGCACAGAAAAATTTAAGTGCTCGTTTTTCCCGCGTGCCGTTCGAGAGTGAAACGGCAGAGAGACAGCACGAAGGTGATTCATTGAAGCCTTTGCCAGGCACTTTATTGTAAATATCAAAGTAATCACGTAGATGTAGATGTTGTCTAGTAAACATGGGCTCTAATAATGTATACCGTGAGAGAAACGGCACCAGTCCAGTAGGAAGGATATGTCTCTCATTAGCCAAGATGAACAAGTATCCATAGCTCTTAAGGTAAGCACGTTAGAGCCCATGTTTACTCGATATTTTTTTCCTGTTTTGGTTCATACTACCACTTCACAAGATGTGGAAAGCAAGGAGCTTGCAGTAGAAGAAATTTGTTTCACAGTATCGAAGATGAAGTATTTATAGCTCTTAAGGTATGCATTTTAAAGCCTGTGTTTACTGCACGGTTCTGCTTCGAATGATCGTTCCTGTTGTAACCCGGATAATGACCACTCCTTCTGGGACACCCAGTACATGGGACAAATCCTGATGCTTGAAAGACGTGCATTTCATTCGCATTCACTGTGCACGCTTTTTATATTTTATTCGTTTTGCAATTCTTTCATCATTTTACAATTGCAGTGGGATACCTACATCGCTAGACCATTTTCTGTAACAATATCACCCTGGTCAGTGACAGAGGATGGGTGCAGAATATTTTTCGATATTTGTGAATAAAGTTTAGCTGTCTCCCTGGAATGGCCATGATGGCATTCCTTTCACCTCGTTGATCGTTAGTGAAGGGAGCGTGTGGGACCATTTTGTAAGCTGTGGGGTGGCCAAAGTTTTCCCCCTTCCTAGTTTCAAGAGCTGTGGCACCAACCCTGAAGCTGAACTTCTCACTCTCTTTTACCGCTGCAAAGTAGCCTCCCAGGCGAAACTCTGACCGTCTTGTGACGAATCACAAGCCATTTTCCGGTGTAACGGCGTCGTTTTCGCGGCAGTCTAGCCACCCAACGCTCCCAGCTATCCTTTGGAAGCGTGGGACCTCGGTCAGTTCTGTTCTGTTCCAACTCGCCGGTAGAGGCTTGAGGTGACGATGCTGATATCGGTAAGAATGTGTGTACTCAGTGAACGCCAACTTAGTTGGTTATAACACACTTAAAATACTAGGGATTCGTTGGTGAGAGAGAACTATTTTCTTTTGGCTTCTTAGAAATTTTATTTCGTAAATTCGATAATTCGTGAATAATGTTGGACTTGGCGTCTGACCTTAGATCGTTACGAACGAGAGGTCAGCTGCGGGCCTTATCAGGGTAACGATTCTGGTCCTCAAGGTTGCCGTAACGCCTTCAGTATCTCTTCTTTAATCCTCTTCTTATAATCCGCGTATGGGTTTAAGTTTCTAGTTGCAACTTTGCGGAATGAACTCATGATTCTTTGTGCTAGAAAACGCGACGACGTGGCGAGCTGTTGGTCTTGCGTACTGCTAATTCCATTGCAACTTCTTAGCCTTGCAGTAATTTTATTTTCTTCGCTTAAAAGAGCTTTGCTGTGTCGGATATTTACGAGAGTTACCTGGTTTTCGGTACGGAGACCACTTTGTCAATTTCTTATTCTCTGTTTAGTCTACGGTAGTGGAGAGTTCATGATGGCAACTCCACGCTCTTGTAAAAATTTTAGTCACAGCAATCAGAACCCTTATTCCTATTCCTGCCGTTCCTCTTTCTTTGCCATCGCGGAAAGGGCAGACTGCTGAATCAATCTTTCCTTCCTCCCTCAAAATTATGTTCAATTGTATCTGTATGAGCAGATGTAACGACATTATTTTCTTTGTATCTATGCAAGCTCTCGTTTACGCCTTTTTCGTAATAAAGATATCATACTAATATCCATCTGTATTCATCAACTCACTGAAACTCCTCTCCCACATAACGGCAGCTTGAAACCCCCCATTAATCCCTACGATCAGCAAATTAACTAATCATAAAAGCTTTGCTTAGTCGGTCTCCAAAAGATCGTGCGGATCTCGCGTTTTTCTTCGTGTGGGCTGAGTTTGTACTCGCAGACCCGTTGCGACCATTGCACTTACGGAAGCGCTGATAATGAAATCAAATTTTTCCCTGCCGTATAAGCGAAAGTCATGGCTCACTGCGAGTCATGAACAAAAATTCCACTTGATATGGTGAAAGTTGGTTGCCTTGCCCTGAATAGGCGATATAGAGTTTGACTTAAATAACCATCACTTATTCACTAAATTTATTGGTTGAGGAATCTTTCCACAATTCCCACAGAAAAGTGCTTAAATCAAACAAGACAACGTTTTTATGCTTCTTACTTACACAGATTCATAACAACTAAACAGATCTCTCATCAGGTCCATGATGTAAGACTGAAAGTACGGTTTCCTTGAGGCATTATGAGAGGTGTTTTCTCAGTATTTCGTTCCTTTAACCAAGATTCTAGGCCTTTAACTCGACGTACTACCAATTCTTGTTTCGACAATAATGCGTATAATACATTTCCGTATGTTTGCTTGTGACTTTTCCTGCACTCGTTAATCGTCTAGATGATAAAATAGTGAGTCATTTGCACCTTGTTTATTGATAATTTATCGTGTAAATTTTTCCATTAAGCTTATAAGTGAACTTTTTTCCTTCTCGTCGTATCAGAAATTTCACATTGAAATCCTTTGTGTGTTTATAATGATCAATGCAATGTATTTTTTGTCCCATTCCCACATCTCGATTTTGTCACCACTTGCAAGCCTGTGGATTAGTGTGTCTTGTAGGTTGCGTTTGTTGATGACGGTACTTCCACATCGCCCGATTGTGCGAAGTCTTTGTTTTGGAGGCCACTACGTTATTGCCTGTTCTGAATCACGCTGCCCTGATGTCTTATGTATTAGTTGGGCTGTTTATGTCTCTCCAGATTTATGTCAGTTTACGCTAGCTGACTGTCTCTCAATGGTGTTTCGTCTCTCTCATTTCCGTGTTTCAATAATCAGTTCACCTGCTATTCTTTTTCTTTTCTAGGTAGTTTCTTTTATGTAGTTGGTTTCCTTAAACAATTCTTTCACGTTTTTCAGTTTACGTTTTACTTTTATTGTGTAAATAAGAGGGGGCGGGGGGGGGGGAATGATTTTAGATTTTCAAGTCTTGCGTCTTTGCAGAGTGTAGCGGTAATAAGATTAGTGTTGTCTGACAATATTTTAAGTGACCGTCTGACTTACAGAGCTTTCATTAGCGATATGACGTAGGCCGAATCTAATCCATTAATTTAGATTTTTTTGCTACTATTGCTGGTTAAACTCTAAATCATTTCCCTTAAGCATCCGTTTACTGTAGACATATGATATTTCCCTGTTATTTTGGGCGATATTGTACAGTATACACATATTTAGTAATCTAATTCTAACATTGCTCCATTCATTCTCTATTAAAACTCCTTTAACTTTTGTCGTGATGTTCCTCAGGATTCACATACGTTTTAACGGACAAGCATAAAAAATAATTCTTAGCATGATGGAGCTTTGCGTCCTACCAGTCGTCTGAGGCTCAACATGATTCTTTTATTCACATTTATTTTCGCTCGTGCTGCAAATTTATATGCTGCTAACAGGATGATTGGGCAGGGATTAGAACTGCCCACTCCCTAAGGGCCGGCCGAGGTGGCCGAGCGGTTCTAGACGCTTCAGTCCGGAACCGCGTGATGTGTGTGATGTCCTTAGGTTAGTTAGGTTTAAGTAGTTCTAAGTTCTGGGGGACTGATGACCTCAGATGTTAAGTCCCATAGTGCTCAGAGCTATTTGAACCATTTTGAACTACACTGTTTCTCCCCCCCCCCCCCCCCCCCCCCCTCTGGCGACACGCTTTATTTATACCCCGGTTCACACAACTCCTGAAGACCGACGTTGACGGCTGTTCTGCGATGTCACTAAAGCCGCCCAAAGATGAAAACAACGATGCATGAGCAGCAGCTATTAGACGGAGGGGCTCCAAGAGCTGACCATTTCCAGTCATTCCACCGGGAAAGAGGTGCACGGCTCGTGTTGTCTGTAGTTCAACCATGCCTAGACGGTCAATACCGCGGTTCTATCACGTCCTCAATATTACTTTGTGCCACGAAGGGCTCTCACCGAGGGAAGTGTCAGGGCGTCTCTGAGTGAACCAAAGCGATGTTGTTCAGACATGGAGGAGATACAAAGAGATAGGACCTGTCGATGACATGCCTCGCTCAGGCCGCGCAAGGGCTACTACTGCAGTGGTTGACAGCTACCTATGGATTATGGCTCTGAGGAATCCTGACACCAACGCCACCATATTGAATAATGCTTTTCGTGCAGCCACAGGACATCGTGTTACGACTCAAACTGTGAGCAGTGATTGCAGCAAGGTGGAGATTCCCTGCTATTTTGGGGTGACATTACGTGGTCATGGAAAGCGCCATAACGGTTGTGCGATACGTGAATGCCATCCTCCTACCGATAGTGCAACCATATCGGCTGCATATTGCCAAGGCATTCGTCTTCATGGACGACAATTCGCACTCACATCGTGCACATCTTGGGAATGACTTCCTTCAGGATAATGACATCGCGCGACTAGAGTGGCCAGCATTTTCCCCAGAAGTGAACCCTGTAGAAAATGCCTGGGATAGATTGAAAAGGGCTGTTTATGGACGACGTGACCCACCAGCCACTCTGAGGGATCTACGCCGAATCGCCATTGAGTAGTGGGACAATCTGGACCAACAGTGCGTTGATGAACTTGTGAATAGTATCTCACGACGAATACAGGCATGCATCAATGCAAGAAGACGTGCTACTGGTTATTAGATGTACCGGTGTGTACAACAGTCAGGACCACCACCTCTGAAGGTCTCGCTGTATGGTGGTACAACATGCAATGTGTGGTTTTCATGAGCAATAAAAGGAGCGAAAATGATTATGTTGATCTCTATTCCAATTTTCTGTACACGTTACGGAACTCTCAGAACCGAGTTAATGCTCCAATGGTTCAAATGGCTCTGAGCACTATTGGACTTAACTGCTGTGGTCATCAGTCCCCTAGAACTTACAACTAGCGCCTAGAACCGCTCGGCCATTCCAACCCGCTCGAGTTAATGCAAAACTTTTTTTGATGTGTGTATAACGTCTACTGTTAGTGCTGCCACCTGCCATCTGCTCGTGGTTATTCCACGTCGACTTGGAACGTAGGCGATGGTAACATGGTAACATTAAGGTCACTGAACCGTGTACAATAGCGAATGTGACATGGCTGTCAACATCCTAACACTTTGGTACCTCTACAAGATTTAGACATCAGTGAGTGGCTTCAGCTGAATGTCGCATACCTCAAGAAACTTGTGGACTCTCTTACTCGCCGACTTGAGACCATCCTCATGGCTAGAGGCTGCCTTACATGGTTGCAGCTCGGTGTCTCCCGGGTTGTGTCCACTGTACTCAAATAATTTACGTAAAAGCATAAAATAACGTCAGGACTGGATTATTTGGTGGCCTCGCTATTAGCTTCTCTTTCGTCAGTTGTTAATGAATGAAGACACCAAAAATAGCAGTTTGTAATCAAGATTATTTTATTCTTTTGGAAACTAATGTGATGTTCTTATATGCTGCACTAACTATTTGTAGTTTTAATGTTAGATTACGCGGAGAAGCGAAGGTGGAGCCCCTCCATTATAACTGCTAGCCTTAGCTGGCTTGTCAGCAGTCGGGGACGGACACCACTGTACTGGCTGCTTTACGTTTTTACAAATGTTATTTTATTATGATTTTGCTGTTACAACCCCTTTTGTGTTATTTATTTCATAAATTGGTCTATAATATTTGCTATTAATCAAAACCTGACACGTGATACGATAGCAGAACCAAAAACCTTCCAATGAACATGATTCCACACACGGACCGTTTGCAAGATTATTGCTAATGAGTGCTTACGAACCGCCACTGCACTGACTTCAGTATGAAACATTACTCTAGTTAGTACAACCGCATTTGAAATGCTAACTTTTGGATTAAATACTTTCGAATTGGGCTCGAATTTCACCCATGGCACATGATTGGAAGATGTGAAATATGCACGATGGGGCATTTTGCTACCGAGTCGATATGGACCAAGATGGATAGGTTGTATGGAACTGGGATTTGTCCCTCAAGATCGCCTGACTGTAACGCTCCAGATTTTTCAATGTGGGGGCATGCCTGAAGTGAAATGTGCATCACTCTCACTGTTACGGTTGAAAACTGAAGTGTTATCTGAAAAAATTCGTAACTCACTGCAGAGACGAGTGGAGTGTTATATCCAAACCCGAGGATGGCACGTGGAACATCTTCAACAGGTACGAGAGTACAGAAGATTGTAACCCGTGACGTGCTCGAGTAACATTGTATTCCTTGTTAAGATAGACCATGGATTAAATATTCTATTGAAAAGCTAGACACTTAATCGATAAATTTATATTTTATGGACATTTACAGTAACTAAGCCTATATTTGACAGTGAAATAAGTGGCGTCTTGTAATCACACATTTATCATCATTCTGTAAACGACATGTTTGCGGACCCATCAGTATAGTATCACTAAAGAGGAGAACACGGCAAATGCCACCACCTGATTTCCCAGGAACTTCGCTCGGTGCAAGAGGAACATGTGTCTTGACTTATCCGTAGATACCCCATCGTTTCTGAAAAACGACGCTCAAAGTTTTGGAGATATGCTCAGATATTTTGTGTGTCTCTTACCTCGTGATATCCTCATACAAAATGGTGGGGTTTAATTTTGCGTCTTTGTTCTGAATCTGATTATTGTTTTCATTTATTTTGTTTTATTTTATTTCTTTTTTACATTTATCTGCCCATCTCCGTAGGTTACTACATGAATGTTTCTTATCAAACTAGGGGATAAAGGGGCGTTACGTTATGGTAAAATCACAAGTGGATTACATAATAAGCATCGTACCTTTATTGTACAACACACATGTGTACGGTATGTTGAAATGTTACAATCTTTTGAAATTCTCTTATTCTAATAGCTCATTCTCACGTTTCATTCATTTGTTTATTCTTCAGCAAGGTTTGGTGGATTCCCTTTGATGATTCCGACTGTAGAAACATTCGAAACGCAGATATTCATAACCACGACCTTCACGCGAAGGCTGGTTTGCCACAGTGGCATTCTTCGTGTGGATCTCATTCGGGATAGGCATGTCGTTAACGTTCGTGAAGATTTGGCGCGTTAGCAATAATTTCGCCGCAAACCATGCATAATGGATCACTTTTCCACCGAAAAAAATTTGAAATAATTTTCTCTTTTTTTTCAATTCATTCAAAAAATGGCTCTGAGCACTATGGGACTCAACTGCTGTGGTCATTAGTCCCCTAGAACTTAGAACTAGTTAAACCTAACCAACATAAGGCATAAAAACACATCCATGAATGAGGCAGGATTTGAACCTGCGACCGTAGCAGTCGCACGGTTCCGGACTGCGCGCCTAGAACCGCGTGACCACCGCGGCCCGCTTCAATTCATTCATTCTACATACAATTAGTTGACAATAAGGACAAGTTACATCATTATACACTGGAAAACAATCGTATAGTATTCTACTCCAGGCACGGCTATATAAATAAAAAAATGAAAGTAATAATCTGGTTCCGAACACGGAGCGCAAAATTCAAAATCCGTGACGCTAACCACCATGCCACCAATTGGTATGAGGATGCTGCGCCGTAGGAAGCACATAAAGCACCTGGAAGCTGTCGGGTATCTACGGATCAACCAAGTTTGACTTCTCTTCCACTGACCAAAGTTTGTGGGAAATTAGGTTGTGGCATTTGCCGTGTTCTCCTCGTAAGCGACTAGCCCGGGACGCGGAACCCAATATTGCTTGCAGGTTGCCTATGTAACGCCTGCAGGGATAACAAAGCTTTTGTTATCAATATTTCGCGTAATTATTGACCCAATTTATAAATTGAAAATGCTGTCATAATCCGCTCATTAAGAGTTGTAATCTGGTATTAAACTTTAGTACAATAATACAAGTATTATAATTAGAAACTGTACGTTTGTCTCAAGGCAAATACCTGGAATTTACTGATCCAGTGTTTGAGAACGACAGCAATTTGCTGCTTCCAATAAACTTTACATATAATTTCAAATCTTTACGAAGCTTTTTCTCGCTGACAGTCCCCGCAAAACGATGAAAGTTCATGCAGTAAAACTTCAGCACCAAACATCAAGTTTTAATTTGTTACTTCTTTACTACTGAGTCTATTCGCAACAATTTCCAGACGGTATCCACATTTATCACTGAAAGCACCTGCAAAATTATATCACTGTACGGCACATAGCTTAGGTGATACGATGTCATAAACACTGAGATGCATGAAAAACTTACTTCGCTTAAAATGGAGCGTAAATTACTAGAACTGTGTTCATCCAGTGCTTCAAAAATGACAGCATTTAACGACTACCAACGAACTGTAAACTTAGTTTCACACGTAGTTAAAAAAAATTATCGCTTATAGCCTTATATGCTTAAATACTTAACATATTAATTCATTTGTAAAATAATCTGACGTTTGAAGTTGTTAGATACATGGGAGTTCGATTTTTTTTAAAAATCCGGGCTACTGCGATTACTTTTCGTTATCAGTTATGATATCCGAAACTGGCTCGGCTCTGAGCACTATGGGACTTAACATCTACTGTCATCAGTCCCCTAGAACTTAGAACTACTTAAACCTAACTAACCTAAGGACATCACACAACAGCCAGTCACCACGAGGCAGAGAAAATCCCTGGCACCGCCGGGAATCGAACCCGGGAACCCGGGCGTGGGAAGCGAGAACGCTACCGCACAACCACGAGCTGCGGATTATCCGAAACTGGTAAACACGAGTGAGATTGAAATGTATGTGATTTAGTTGATACTTTTTATTTCAACTACGTTAAAATTACAACAGTATTGAAAAAAACAGCAACACGAACAATCAAACTTGCAGCTGAGTAGAATGAAAGGAAACCCACTGATGATGGTGTAACATCACCGAAAGGTATAAGGGTGAAGAGAGAAAAACCAGAAATAGCGTTTTCCTCAAGGTGATCGTCACATAATAAATTTAATGAAAAGTACATGGTTTTACAGTTTGGGCACCCACAACTTAGATAAATGATAGAAATATTTTTAAAAATTTAATTTTTTTAAAAAAACCATTAATATTTAAAAAGCTTTTTAGAAGATTTTAATAATTTAATTTCTAAAATATTTCTATACTGAAAAATGAAACTGGCCACACGATCGGAAGCAACAATGTAACTGAAAGGCAGAGTATCGGAAAAGTCGCGAAGCAGATGACAAATGAGCATCCTCGTGGCGCACGGAAGGCCTAAATCGTGACACTTAGCGGGGTTGTCAGGCTGCCGGTACTTGTGCTCGAGAGCAGGAGGATCAGAGAGTAAGCGCACGCCAGCGGACGCCTGGCCGAACCAACACTAGACTAGAGGAGGCGGCGCACCTGCTGCTGCCGCCCCCGCCACCTCCACCACCACTGCCACTAATGGCCTTCCCGTGTCTCGCCTCTTCTGCGGTTGGAGCCACTGCTGCTGCTGCTGCTGCTCGCCGACCGCGCTCAAGCGGACACTCCTGGCCGCGCTCAAGTTACGCGCAGGTACTCGCCTCCTGCAAAGGAACTTATTTGCACTCATCGGCGTATTTTGCTCCTGGACTGCACTGCTGATTTAAATTGTAGTCTTGCAAAATTACACTGCCTGCAGTTAAGCATCCCGAAGACATGTCCGGATTTCAGTGGAGTTTCATACACGCACATACCACGGGCGAGTATGAACGAGGGTGACTCCAAAAGAAATGCACACTATTTTTTTAAGTTCATCTTTTGTTCTACATATTTCAAAGTTTTACGGTGTGTAGATACATCCTTTAGGAACAATACTTTCATTTCTGCACATAATTTCCATCCCTCTCAACTGCCTTACGCCATCTTGGAACCAGCGCCTGTAGACCTGAACGGTAAAATTCTGGACCAACCTGTTGGAGACACTTTTTGGCAGCGTGCACAAGGGAGTGATGACTCCCTTCACCTTCAAACCTTGTTCCACGAAGAGAGTCTTTCAGTTTCCCAGAGAGATGATAGTCACATGGAGCCAGGTCAGGACTGTAAGGCGGGTGTTTCAGTGTTGTCCATCCGAGTTTTGTGATCGCTTCCATGTTTTTTTGACTGACATGTGGCCGAACATTGTCGTGCAACAGCAAAAGATCCTGCTTTTACCGATGTATTCGAACACGACTCAGTCGAGCTTGAAGTATCGTCAGTATCGTCACATATGCATCAGAATTTATGGTGGTTACACTTGGCCTGATGTCCACAAGCAAGAGTCCTTCGGAATCGAAAAACACCGTAGCCATAACTTTTCCAGCAGTAGGTGTGGTTTTGAATTTTTTTTTTATTTGACGAATTTGCATGATGCCACTCCATTGATTGCCTCTTCGTCCCTGGTGAAAAATGATGGAGCCATGTTTCATCACCTGTCATAATTCTTCCAAGAAATTCATCTCCACCATTCTCGTACTGTTCCAAACGTTCGCTACATACCGTTTTTCTTGTTTCTTTGTGAGCCACTGTCAACAACCCGGGAACCCACCTGGCTCAAACCTTTTTTTAACGCCAACACTTTCAGTATTCGGCAAAGACTTGCTTCCCCTATCCCAACGTAGCTTGACAATTCGTTCACTGTGATGCGTCTGTCAGCAGTCATCAATTCGTTAACTCTCTGCACATTGTCTGGAGTGTGTAGTACGAGGCCGGCCGCTGCGAGGACAATCCTCAATATTGCCGTGCCCTCTTTCATCACGTAACCTGCCTGCCCACCGACTAACTGTACTACGATCGACAGCAGCATCTCCATACACCTTTTTCAACCTCTTGTGGATGTTTCCCACTGTCTCGTTTTCACAGCACAGGAATTCTATGACAGCACGTTGCTTCTGACGAACGTCAAGTGTAGCAGCCATCTTGAAGACATACTGTGACGGCGCCAATCACGGGAACAGGTTGAACGAAGTTTGAAAACAAGCAGGTAGGATGTATCTACACACTGTAAAACTTTCACACATGTAGAATGAAAGCTGTATTTTTACAATAGCGTACATTTCTTTTGGAGTGACCCTCGTAAATAATTAGAGTTGCACTTCTCTACCATAGGTAGAACAGCCACTAGAGTGCATCAGTGTTTCTGGTGTTAAATATTAATCAGTCGCGGCAGAGTATATAAAGCGCGTGAACAGCGTCAGATGTTCTGTGCTCACTGTGATGGCAACGGAGATACTGGATACGCCCTTGGGACGGCGCTATCAGCAACTAAAACAGTTTAAACCCATTTGTCCGGCTGGTCGAATCGTTCAATATCTAGCTTTGTGCGGCATTCGTATGTCACATGTGTGACCACGATAAGGAAGGGTATTCGTATTGTACACGAAGCATGTCGCGACCACTTCACATATGCGCCTGCCACCATTGAACAAGAAATGGACACTCTGCAACACCCTGTGTCATTCCGTACCGTCGGTCGGAGACTGGCACCAACCACAGTAGGAAATTACAGTCCTGTGGGTAGGCTACAGTTAATACCGCGACATAAACGGTTGCGTTTGTAGTGGTGCCGTGACAGGGACACATGGACTCCTGAATAATGGTCCAAAATGGTTCAAATGTCTCTGAGCACTATGGGACTTAACAGCTATGGTTATCAGTCCCCTAGAACTTAGAACTACTTAAACCTAACTAACCTAAGGACATCACACAACACCCAGTCATCACGAGGCAGAGAAAATCCCTGACCCCGCCGGGAATCGAACCCGGGAACCCGGGCGCGGGAAGCGAGAACGCTACCGCACTGCTGCGGACTCCTGAATAACGGTGTCGCGTTATATTTAATGATGAATCGCGCTTCCGCACTACCCCGGGCGATCACCGTCGACGAGTACACCAGCGACCTGTGGAGAGGTGCCATTCTTCCAATGATTTGGAGAGGTCGTGCTGTGGGCAGCCACCGGGTCTGACTTCAGTTTATAACAGGTAGTGACTGAGGAAACTTCGACGACACAACACACTGTGTCTTCCTATGCTATCTCTCAAGTGACAGTATTGTGGTACCATTTGTAACACCCCAAATATAGAACCCATAATGGCCACCCTTTCGTTGCAGAAGAAATAGCGAAATTAGTCATCCTGACAGTGATGGCAGCTTCTTGTCAGTTAGATTAACAGGGATGTTATATAAATACTAATGATTATCATAAAGAAAGGACTGAATGAAAGAACACGATGTGATTCAAAACAAACTTTAAAGAAAGAATTCAAAAATTATTATTTACGAAGGTTAAAGCCCAGACCATAAAACGACCACAGATCACATTTATCTTACAAGAGAGTTGTAGTCGCATCGAGCTGTAAGTTCGCTGTGACTACAATGAACTCGGCAATGGAGATGTTCTCTTATCTCTTATATTCCGCAACAGTAGTACGCATGTTAAGCGCTGCTAGATTGTTTTAAAACTGATTCGAAGTTTAAAGTTTTACGATATAGCCTGGAAATATTTGTCAGAAGTCGGACTAAAGTAGGATTATATTTACAGTTAGACAAATAACACGATTTTGATGTATGTGACAGAAAAGTGAATCGTGTGATTACTGATTTGTGATGGGACTTAGCCTTCGTGGTACTTAATAGGCACGAACATCAAAGGACGCAGAAAGGGACTGATCGCCGACATAAACTCGATTATTAGACTTGAGTAGGCCACAACTAAACGCAGTCACGCAGAGATTACAATTTCGCCGTATTGTCAGAAGTTATCGTCAAAGTCAGGATTACTGATGTTAACGGACATAATTCGCTAAGTGACATATCGGTGTGTGCGTTCAGCGTAGGGACAGACAATAATTAAGAAGAACAATAAACCTTAATTCAAATTAATTCTCCGTATCGCCTACATAATTTCATGGACATTTAAAGTGTATTCGTGAAATTAACTGATTATTCTGATAACATAAAAGTGCCTAGTGAATTAGAGGTAATTTAAAGGTGAGCAGCAATAACTTTACACCAAAATTACGACGCATTCTGAACATTGCTCAAGGGTATGTTATCTCTGGAGTTACGTCGTGCAGTTGTTGAATACGCGACGTAGCGAAGCTTTGACGACGGAATAATAATTAACAACTTAATATCCTAGCAAAATTCATAATGTGGCCTCGCCTTGGGTGATGGAATGATGATTCAAGACACTATTTGTTAAAGTTTGAATAACCACTCTCAAAACGGCATAAGAACTACAGTCCGCAAGTTCGCGTAAACTGAAGGGTCTGTTGCGAACTCGCAAGGGACTTTTGGCTATTTCAGGTAAATGGAGGCATTACGTTGTCGAGTGGTAGAGCCGCTACGTTTATAAGTGAAGAAGGTCGACAGACAAGGAACACAATTGCTTTCATTACAAGCAATGGCGGCGCACACACTGCAGCGCGCTGCTCCATCGAGACAGTGATATCACTTTCGAGATACAGTATCTGAAAGTAACCAAACTACGCAGGAGGTTTTTTTCTTTCTTTTTTAATAGTTACAGACTGGCGTTGTCGTGACTGACGGACGCCGTTCCACGCCATCTCGACTGGGACACCCATAACCATCGAACCGAGAGAGAACAGCGAAACACTTTTTTCAACAGGACAGCGTTCGACCACACAGGGCTCTTGTCTCTATGCACTGTCCACTGTGGTCAGCAAGATCCCCAGATCTGATCCTGGTAGAAGATGGAGGAGCTCGCACGTCCACTCCATTGCAGTGCCGATGTCCAGAATATCACGTACCATTGTCAACAGTTGTGAGCCAGCTTGCCTCAGGAGAGGACCCTACGACTTTGTCACCTTACTTTATGACACACACCCTAACAGAATCAGTGCATGCAATCTGGCCATAGCGGGTGCGACATCATACTGATAAGTGGGCTTCTACTGCGAAGTTCTTGGTAAATTTGACTAGATTTCAATTCGATATTTACACAGTGTAAAACGTGATGTGCACAAGTTGATGTCACGCACGTGCCTGAAAATGATCCAATTTCGAAATTAGCTAAATGCACAAAGTAAATAAAGAACATTAATGTACAATCTACAACGGACCATGTTATCATTTGTTAAATATTTGGAGGTTACGGACCCAGAGAGAAAGAAAATTTAACTGTGATATCATCACATACCCTCTCCACCTTTTGGGTGCTTCACTCTTTCTGTCAGGCAATGATCTTCAGGACAGAGAGCTAAGAAGGAAGTAGTGAGGTATGAATCGCGAGGAAGGCACGGCACACACTCAGCCAATCTCATGAGACCTATCGCAGCAGGGACACCCCTTAGTAACCAGGCCTGCGCCCCGACCACTGCAGTACTTTGCCGTCTCAACCACGCTGGTTTCTCAGACTATGCTATAGGATTGTCAGTTGCGAACCGGAAATTTTGTTTGTTTTCATTTTCTACAGTTATTATTTTATCTGTTATTTCTATTGGTTGTTAAGTTTGTGTGGCACTGAATATTTCGAACCAAGTCATCTACTGTTGTTAAGCTGAAATATTTGACTTCGCTCTCTTGGGCAGGGCATTGCCGTACGAGGTCAGTCGAGAGAAATGCTTTGCGCCTTACGTATCTACTCCGTCAGCAATCGCTCTTGATACTGATCCTAACAATTCTGCTCTTTTTGACAAGATGTCTATCATCGCAAAGAGAAAGGAGGATATGAGTGGGTTCAGCGTCCAAGCGTTGAAGTGAGTGATAAGCTTAACAAAACTTATGGATCTGCGAGAGCTTGCTGAGAAGTACTCTTAATGCCTCCGAATTTTTTAATGCGAAAATCCCTAAAGCTTTTTAACTAAAACAAAAGTTATCAACATTCTATAACTTTATTCTTCAATTCTACATACAACACGCTTTAATAGAGTTTATAATTCGAAGAGTTCGTCCACGCATGGCGCACACACTCCTTCAGCAAGATAATGCCAGACCACACATGAGCCTGCGATATCTGCAACAATCAGATGCCTTGGGTTCCTTGTCATCGATTATCCTCCACTGAGTCCCGGCTCGGCCGCGTACGATCTTCATCTGTTTCCAACTTTCGAAGGCTTCACTCTGATAGTGATGAAGCGGTGGAAGCAGTGGCGAGGTTGTGGCTCCATCAACAAAGTCAAACATTCTACTGTAACGCTGACAACAAACTGGTCCCTCATTGAGACAATTAATATGTTCGTCACCAGGGTGAGTATGTTGAGAAATAAATATGCAGACGTCAAGAATAAAGAGGTAGAATGTTATAACGTTTGTTTTATTTTAATAGCTTTAAGAGTTGTCAAGTAAAAAGTGGGAGGCATTTCTTTTCAGCACGCTCTCTGATCTCTCTATGAAACACAAAATCCCCATATACGAAATAGGCGATCTGAAAAGACATACCATCATACAGTCATTAGGCTGTCGCTTAATCAGTGTCATTTCAACCCAATCGAATAGATACGCACCCAAATGTTTGGCACCCAGCAATAATAATAAAAAGTCAGTTGAGGCTGAATCTGTCAGTCAAGTCCCCTCTGAGTCTAGACGAGAGCCGTCAGTCGTTCGCAACACATCATGGAAAAATAATGGTAGAATAAAGCTGTTAAAAATCATTATCGTTAAGTACCTGCAGAGAATAATTATATTTCCGTAGGTTTTGGCTATTAATAAGAAGGCTCTTATCAGCAACTGAGTCCGAATGAAGTTCATCTCTGCAGGTCAGTCTTGATGGCAATCGCTCTCACTGCATTAGAACGATTGCAGTTCTGAAGGTAATGTATTATGTCGTTTTCTCACCTCTATTAACAGGCATAATGTAGTTTTAGATTAAAAATAAGTAAAAAGTATATTCAGAAAGCGTAATAGCAAGTTATAGATAAACCTAGCGCCCAGTTTCTCTCAATGAAATCAAAGGGGCGATCGCTGAAGTTTTGATGGCGAGTGCAGCATCTCAAGGTACATGTAACTCAAATTACCTCGTGCTGCAGATCTCCGACAGACTTTCGGTTTGGAGTGTGGTATCAACGTTCGATACCACACGTTGTTAGGGGTTGCAGTTATCGACCGCGGTCCGTATTAGTATCATTGGACCCACGAGTCGCGGTCAGCGCCGCTAGCGCCGCTCCGCGACTTACATGAAGTTTCTAGCGAGCTCTCGTCCACTCATGCTCGGGACGTCAAGTAGTAAAGTAGCATAGCCTTCAGCTGATAGGAAGCAACCTCAAACAAGGCGCTTAGTAACGTATGGCCTAAGTGAGTTATATGTATGCAGCCAAGAAGAATTCTGTACAACCAGTTAAGTACAATATACACTCCTGGAAATTGAAATAAGAACACCGTGAATTCATTGTCCCAGGAAGGGGAAACTTTATTGACACATTCCTGGGGTCAGATACATCACATGATCACACTGACAGAACCACAGGCACATAGACACAGGCAACAGAGCATGCACAATGTTGGCACTAGTACAGTGTATATCCACCTTTCGCAGCAAAACAGGCTGCTATTCTCCCATGGAGACGATCGTAGAGATGCTGGATGTAGTCCTGTGGAACGGCTTGCCATGCCATTTCCACCTGGCGCCTCAGTTGGACCAGCATTCGTGCTGGACGTGCAGAACGCGTGAGACGACGCTTCATCCAGTCCCAAATATGCTCAATGGGGGACAGATCCGGAAATCTTGCTAGCCAGGGTAGTTGACTTACACCTTCTAGAGCACGTTGGGTGGCACGGGATACATGCGGACGTGCATTGTCCTGTTGGAACAGCAAGTTCCCTTGCCGGTCTAGGAATGGTAGAACGATGGGTTCGATGACGGTTTGGATGTACCGTGCACTATTCAGTGTCCCCTCGACGATCACCAGAGGTGTACGGCCAGTGTAGGAGATCGCTCCCCACACCATGATGCCGGGTGTTGGCCCTGTGTGCCTCGGTCGTATGCAGTCCTGATTGTGGCACTCACCTGCACGGCGCCAAACACGCATACGACCATCATTGGCACCAAGGCAGAAGCGACTCTCATCGCTGAAGACGACACGTCTCCATTCGTCCCTCCATCCACGCCTGTCGCGACACCACTGGAGGCGGGCTGCACGATGTTGGGGCGTGAGCGGAAGACGGCCTAACGGTGTGCGGGACCGTAGCCCAGATTCATGGAGACGGTTGCGAATGGCGCCGATACCCCAGGAGCAACAGTGTCCCTAATTAGCTGGGAAGTGGCGGTGCGGTCCCCTACGGCACTGCGTAGGATCCTACGGTCTTGGCGTGCATCCGTGCGTCGCTGCGGTCCGGTCCCAGGTCGACGGGCACGTGCACCTTCCGCCGACCACTGGCGACAACATCGATGTACTGTGGAGACCTCACGCCCCACGTGTTGAGCAATTCGGCGGTACGTCCACCCGGCCTCCCGCATGCCCACTATACGCCCTCGCTCAAAGTCCGTCAACTGCACATACGGTTCACGTCCACGCTGTCGCGGCATGCTACCAGTGTTAAAGACTACGATGGAGCTCCGCATGCCACGGCAAACTGGCTGACACTGACGGCGGCGGTGCACAAATGCTGCGCAGCTAGCGCCATTCGACGGCCAACACCGCGGTTCCTGCTGTGTCCGCTGTGCCGTGCGTGTGATCATTGCTTGTACAGCCCTCTCGCAGTGTCGGGAGCAAGTATGGTGGGTCTGACACACCGGTGTCAATGTGTTCTTTTTTCCATTTCCAGGAGTGTATATTATTTTTTACCAACGACTTCTAATTATTTTAGCTATTGCACATCCACACCATGCAGCCAGCACCTTATCGACGTTACTGACAAACCTGCTTTGATTTCTATGTTTCTATTTAGCACTAGCGGCCGGCCGGAGTGGCCGAACGGTTCTAGGCGCTACAGTCTGGAACCGGGCGACCGCTAGTCGCAGGTTCTAATCCTGCCTCGGCCATGGATGTGTGTGATGTCCTTAGGTTAGTTAGATTTAATTAGTTCTAAGTTCTAGGGGACTGATGACCATAGATGTTAAGTCCCATAGTGCTCAGAGCCATTTTTTTTAGCACTAGCCACCAGTCAACGTTGGCGACGACACGTTCGTCGTCATCATAACACGGTGCGCAAGAAAATATATCTTCTTAAGACTTCGTCTGCATAACTTGTTCAGTTAAATTCAATAATAAAAAAGTTTCCTGCTTGTCTAAAGTTCGGCAGCGTCGTGAGGAAATGCATTTTCGTTTACTCGTTTACTTTCCGTATACTGTCTTAAGAATTTACTGCCACAAATTGCATCTCGTGGCATAATTTTGTTATTATAATTCAATAATCGGTAACGATAACGACATTTCAGTCAATTGTGGTTAACGAACTTCACCCAACCGATCATCATAAAATGGTAACTAATTAACAACCAGTAACAGACAAGGAAAGGAGTGATTCTGAAAGAGTTGAACCAGGGAGATGTCACAACTGTCGACCGTGATATGACAACGTCTTCATCACAATGAGACAATCGAGATTCCTCTGCGACAGCCCAGGTGGATCTACCTCTTCTTTATTCCCCCTAAAATACTAAATCGATAGCTGTCATAAAAAATTAAGCTGTTACTGAGTAAAGAAAAACTGAAGCAATAAGGAAAATTTCATTTGTTAATTAGTGCTTCGCAGCTGCCACAGAACCTATGAGCTACCATCACGTACCGGGGAAATGTGTACTTGGACAATTGATATGGCTGTGGCTGTGGCTGTGCGAAGAATGGCCACGACGAGGCAACCTCCACAGGCATTACAGGTTTTTGGTAAGAGACGAAAACACTATGTTGTAACTGGGGCAGTCATTACTTTATGTTGAAACTGGAGTGACGACTTTTCGTTGCACCTTGCTATAACAATATTTGATACATTTCTTCAGATACTGAACTTTAGATAAAACAGCGAGGTTCAAACGTTGCAAATTTAAAAGTCATCTTACCAGCTATTTATATGCACATCAAAAAAATTTTCGCATCACCCCAATTCCCAAAACTCCTGAAGATAGACGTTTACTGTGGATATTGTATCACAGACACAGTCCCTTTGGCTGTTCAGAGATATCACTAAAACCGCCCGAAGATGTAAACAACTATGCATGAGCAGCGCCTGTTAGACGGAGGGGGTCCGACAGCCTATCAGTTCCAGTAATTCCACCAGGAAGGTGGTACACGGTTGGTGTTGCCGCTAGTTCAACCATGCCTAGACTGTCGATACCGCGGTTCCACGCCGTCCGCATTGTTACTTTGTTCCAGAAAGGGCTCTCAACAAGGGAAGTCTCCAGGCGTCTCGGAGTGAACCAAAGTGATGTTGTTCGGTCATGGAGGAAAATGGAAAAGAGCGTACGGCATTGTGGGCCGGGACTCCCCTATTCGGGGAAGTTCGGCTGCCGAGGGCAAGTACTTATTGCATTCGACGCCACATTGGGCGACTTGTGCCTCGGAAATGGGGATGAAATGATGATAAGGACAAAACAATACTTAGTCCCTGAGCGGAGAAGATCTCCTGTCCAAGTGAGGAATCGCATATCGGGAGCATATTGGCGAGGCATTCGTCTTCATGGACTTCAATTCGCGCCCCCATCGTGCACATCTTACGAAGGATTTCCTTCAGAATAACGACATCACTCGACTAGAGTGGCCAGCATTTTCTCCCTGCTGACCATTTAGCTAACGAGGCCTGACGGACATGGAGGAGATACAGAGAGGCAGAAACTGTCGATGAAATGCCTCGCTCAGGCCGCCCAAGGGTTACTCCTGCAGTGGATGACCGCTAACTACGGATTATGGCTCTGAGGAGCCTTGACAGCAACGTCACCACGTTGAATAATGCTTTTCGTGCAGCTACAGTACGTCATGTTACGACTAAAACTGTGCTCAATAGGCTGCATGATGCGCAACTTTACTCCAGACGTCCATAATGAGGTCCATCTTTGCAAACACAACACCATGCAACGCGGTACAGATGGACCCAGCAACATGCCGAATGGACCGCTCAGTATGGGCATCACGTTCTCTTCACCGATGAGTGTCGCATATGCCGTCAACCAGACAATCGTCGGAGACGTGTTTGGAGGCAACCCGGTCAGGCTGAATTCCTTACACACACTGTCCAGTGACTGCAGCGAGGTGGAGATTCCCTGCTATTTTGGGGTGGCATTACGTGAGGCCTATGTACGGCGCTGGTGGTCATGGAAGGTGCCATAACGGTTGTACGATACGTGAATGACATCCTCCTAGCGATAGTGCAACCACATCGGCTGCATATTGGCGAGGCATTCGTCTTCGTGGACTTCAATTCGCGCCCCCACCGTGAACATCTTGCGAAGGACTTCCTTCAGGATAACGACATCGCTCGACTAGGGTGGCCAGCATTTTCGCCAGACATGAACCCTATCGAACATGCTTGGGATAGATAGGAATGGCTGTTTATGGACGATGTGACCCACCAACATCTGAGGGATCTACGCCGAATCGCCGCTGAGGACTGGGACAATCTGGACCAACAGTGCCTTGATGAACTTGTGGATAGTATTCCACGACGAATACAGGCATGCATCAATGCAAGAGGACGTGCTACTGGGCATTAGAGGTACTGGTGTGTACAGCAATGAGGACCACCACCTCTGAAGGTCTCGCTGTATGGTGCTACAACATACAATGTGTGGTTTTCGTAAGCAACAAAATTGGCAGAAATGATGTTTATGTTGATCTCTATTCCAATTTTCTGAACAGGTTCCGAAACTCTCGGAACCGAGTTAATGCAAAACTTTTTTTTATGTGTGTATTTCTGCATGAACGAGTCGCATGATGAGAAATGTTGTGCTTCACGATTTACATTTGTTTTGGAATGATATAACTTTTTTAAATGGTGTTTACTGACTAGAGCACCTGTTTATTCCTTGCAGTTTAAAACTTCTAGTACAAATTTTATGGCGCAATATCAGAAGCTGATGACAGTTCATGGCCCTAGTAGTGTATTTTTTGCTAATAAAAATAGTTTTTCCCCTAAGATTTTTCATCGGGCTCCGTAAAAGTAATGGTTCGCCCAAGCTGGACAATACAAATATAAATAAATTTCATTCACTACATAGAGAATGTTGTACAGGCTATGTACGTCACTGTTACAGACTTAACAGATCGCCACAAATTTCTTCGTTTCTAGAGCTTTTCTACGGGGTGGGCTTTTACGTTTTTAGCGATGAGCATAGATGTTCAAACATTTTTTGTATTTCGTAAGTAAACGAAAATAAATCGTTAGGCGGTCAGTCATGTCAACACCGACGAGGAGACATTAATTCTATGGTTTTTACAGTCCAACAGTGACGTGCTGTGTGACAGATGGCCCTATGAAGATGAAAAATGAAGCAACGTCTCGGTTCTTCTTCCTGATTTCATCGATGACTTGTAACCTAGGAATTGTTGAATATCATTTAACATAAACTGTTTTTAGCTTCTCTAAAGCAGTGGGTGCTACATGCCCAGTGCAACCAGAGAAAAAAGCAATCATGTTCTTGGTTGTGCTTCGCGAACTTTTGAACCTTTCGGCTGCCCAAACAGTTGACTGTTGTTTAGTTTCTATCTTGTGCTAATATATCCATGCATCGTTTCCTGTTTTGATGTTGTACATGGATTTTGTGATCTGCGCAGAAACTGTCTGAGCGGTTTGTTAACAAAGAGCGCTTAAAGAAACAGTCTCGTGAAAAACCACTTTTATGGGTAGAAGACTGGTAAATGGTAAGATATGAGGAATAATTTTGACCAGGAAATTAGCACAAGGTTTTATTAGCTTAGCCTTTGACAGACATACAGTTTCTTCAACAACATATATTCACATTTAACCATTAAAGAACATTTCCCTGATTAAAGATAAAGATATTGTTTAAATTTAATAAGTGAATAAATCAAACAACTGTTATTTCAAGAAATTAACGAGTTATTTCTTCTTCATTGACATTGACAAAATAAGCCCAGTAGAACCTTGGAATAGTAATAACTATTAGTCAGGGTAAGAAATAATGTAGAACTCTAATAGCGAGAAAGAATCGCAGTTAAAGTGAACGTTCAAAACGTTAAGACACCTGTTTAAAGAAGTGATAAAACATGGCTAGCAAAACACGGGAATAGCCAATTAGATACTTTGAAACATTTAAGGATTACCTCAAATATAAGAAAGAATTACAGTGAAGCACTTCAGAAACTGCTCTGCTTTGGCAATCCCGAAATTATCATATAATTTAAGAAAAACAAAATAGTTGTTAAAGGTTCCCACCTGAGGTAATAAACCAAAAGATTTAATACAGCATTAATCCGTTATTACTCGACCCTGAGAGAGACAAGGAAAACGTGATCACTCACAGTAAATAAAACTGTTAAACACACATATCGAATATTAACCACGGCAAGCAGCAATAAGTGAATGTTCGGAGCCAACTTTCCAATGAGATCCGCAGAGACAATTTTAACACGAAGTTCCCAACAAATAATCTTTTCCTCTGTGATCGTCCCGGAGTAAAGGTTTCATAGGCTTTAATGTTGTCTACCCAAAATGGATCCACTTATCTTTAACTTCCTTCTTAAGGCGCTTTTCGAAGTTGACAGCGAGGTTGGATGTCCATAAGTAGAACGCGCTAGGTAGAACTTCCCCACTTGGCCACAACATGGAATAGTATAGCACTACAGAGCCTCTAGAGTCTAGACCATCACTGGTGTAGATGTTCTAACAAACTTCACCTCCGGACTCGCTCTTGGAGCATGAATGATTCGCTTAACTCGCTGAAGCGCCGGCTGTCGCCTATGGGCGCAAAAGGTAAACAGTTCCCACGAGCTAGGCAAAAATAGAGTAAGAGAAACTATCGATCGCGTACCTTTCACAGAAAGCACGTGAAGTTTTTTGTTGGACGATAATTTGCGATTTTCATAAATGTTTAATTCGAATAGCTTCGTTCATCTTTTGATAATCTATTACCTTCAGAAAATACTATTTACAATTGGCTTTAAGAATTATGTTGTGGTTGTGCTTCCGTCAGCGATAAATTTCTTGAACATTGATCAAAACCTGATGACATCGGTGCTGTGTGTAACACGACTGAAGAGTAATCCATTAAATTTTAGCCACACTCGATCCGTTGGCTTTGTCCGACTATTGTCGGAAGATACGCGCCCGAAATATCAACGGCACAGCTGGAATTTGCACGACTGCATACCTGAAATTTAATGTGTTATTCATTGCACAGTGAAAAGCTGAAGCTGCACGTGACTTGTCGTCGGATAGCGGCATATCGAAAACTGTAGTACTTTCGATTTTCCATGAACACTTGTATAAAAAGTAACTGTGGAAAGGATAAAAGCGATACACGTAAAGAAAAGAATTTTAGTGAGACAAGTAATTTCGTGATGTTTTTGTGTGAACTCACTGCGACCCCACCTGTTGGAGGGGCAAAGCTTGATTTTGGCATGTAATTCCTTGCATCACCATTGTCGGCTGCACAAAGATATTGTTGACTTTGCTGCAAGCGCTCAGTTGACGGAGAGAAAAAAATAATACTTGCGTCGTTGTCCGAGAAAAGATTCAATAGTTGTAGCAGTGTGTGCACTATTTCTGATTATTTGAGATAACCGATCAAGGTAAGAGCAAACTCTACGTATAGCACTTATTTTCGATATTTAGGTGACAAAAGCTACAGTTTAAGTTTAGGAAGGAAATTCTTAGTTTCTCGGCACTTGTAAACGTTTATACGTGGTCCACTTCTACATCTACATTCATACTCCGCAAGCCACCCAACGGTGTGTGGCGGAGGGCACTTCACGTGCCACTGTCATTACCTCCCTTTTCTGTTCCAGTCGCGTATGGTTCGCGGGAAGAACGACTGTCTGAAAGCCTCCGTGCACGATCGAATCTCTCTAATTTTACATTCGTGATCTCCACGGGAGGTATAAGTAGGGGGAAGCAGTATATTCGATACTTCATCCAGAAACGCACCCTCTCGAAACCTGGCGAGCAAGCTACAACGCGATGCAGAGCGCTTCTCTTGCAGAGTCTGCCACTTGAGTTTGCTAAACATCTCCGTAACGCTATCACGGTTACCAAATAACTCTGTGACGAAACGCGCGCTCTTCTTTGGATCTTCTCTATCTCCTCCGTCAATCCGATATGGTACGGATCCCACACTGATGAGCAATACTCAAGTATAGGTCGAACGAGTGTTTTGTAAGCCACCTCCTTTGTTGATGGACTACATTTTCTAAGGTCTCTCCCAATGAATCTCAACCTGGCACCTGCCTTACCAACAGTTAATTTTATATGATCATTCCACTTCAAATCGTTCTGTACGCATACTCCCAGATATTTTACAGAAGAAACTGCTACCAGTGTTTGTTCCACTATCATATAATCATACAATAAAGGATCCTTCTTTCTATGTATTCACAATACATTACATTTGTCTATGTTAAGGGTCAGTTGCCACTCCCTACACCCAGTGCCTATCTGCTGCAGATCTTCCTGCATTTCACTGCAAGTTTCTAATGCTGCAACTTCTCTGTATACTACAGCATCATCCGCGAAAAGCCATATGGAACTTCCGACACTATCTACTGGGTCATTTATATATATTGTGAAAAGCAATGGTCCCATAACACTCCCCTGTGGCACGCCAGAGGTTACTTTAACGTCTGTAGACGTCTCTCCATTGATAACAACATGCTGTGTTCTGTTTGCTAAAAACTCTTCAATTCAGCCACACAGCTGGTAGGCTCTTACTTTGTTTATCAGGCGACAGTGCGGAACTGTATCGAACGCCTTTCGGAAGTCAAGGAAAATAGCATCTACCTGGGAGCCTGTATCTAATAATTTCTGGGTCTCATGAACAAATAAAGCGAGTTGTGTCTCACACGATCGCTGTTTCCGGAATCCATGTTGATTCCTACAGAGTAGATTCGGGGTTTCCAAAAACGACATGATACTCGAGCAGAAAACATGTTCTAAAATTCTACAACAGATCGACGTCAGAGATATAGGTCTATAGTTTTGCGCATCTGCTCGACGACCCTTTTTGAAGACTGGGACTACCCGTGCTCTTTTCCAATCATTTGGTACCTTCCGTTCCTCTAGAGACTTGCGGTACACGGCTGTTAGAAGGGGGGCAAGTTCTTTCGCGTACTCTGTGTAGAATCGAATTGGTATTCCGTCAGGTCCAGTGGACTTTCCTCTGTTGAGTGATTTCAGTTGCCTTTCTATTCCTTGGACACTTATTTCGATGTCAGCCATTTTTTCATTTGTGCGAGGATTTGTGCTATCTCTCGGTTTCTTTGTACTTTATGGACATAGTATATTAAATAATATTGGTTAGCTATACAATTGGCTTACATTCATGTAAATATTCGTTGGTTTCAGCCTATAACAAAATTATATGCCTTAAATACGTTCTTCGTATTTCAGACCGGGATATGTCAAAAGAAAGACAAGATATCGCAATATGACAGAAGTGTTGACTAGCGCGCGTGTAAAATTTTTACCACCGAGCATGGAGTAAGGTAAAGGGAGGTATTTTCGTGACCCAGGTATTTTAATCTCTTTCGACATAATTGTTGGCTGCTACTGTTGACCCAGCCGCACTTTACTAACCATCTTACAAGTACCATGAAACTTTATTACACCCATCTCCAAATCAAGTACCCTTATCACGATATTACCTACCAGTGTCTGTGATACTTATCATCGTGTAAAAGTCCGCTTGTAGTTGTAACATAAAAATAGTTACATTTCTGTTTATAGTTGGTCCTGTTTATATATATATCAGTGCTTGCAGTGGATATTGTGTCAGATCGAAAAGTGACGAAAACGAGTGAAGTCCACAAACACCTCCCAGACACTCCACTGAAAACAATGTGTCAAGTGCCACTGGCTTTCTTCGTGGAGCGGTGCATTAGTGGATAGTGGGTAATATTTGTCAATGTTGACCTGATCCAGTGAACAGCGTGTCACGTCCGACCATTCTGACATTACACATTCGTCCCTGAGCCCACTGTGGTTCTGAGCGTACATAATGAGTAAAGTCCGTTGACCTGTGCTACGTCCCGTGCAGTTGCCAGTCAAATCTTGAGTTTCATGAAGAACAAATGCTGCCAAGAGCAATATGTATCGCAACCTGAGATCCAGAACACAGGTGAGCAGCAATGAACATCAAGACTCCAGGAGCTCGTTCATAATCACGCTGAAAGTGCAGACCAAGTAAGTCTTCTTCACTTTTTTCCTTAGCTTGGCACCTACTGTTTATTCAGTACATATCTACCTACCTACCTACCTACATACAGACATACATACATGCCTTAGTATACCTGTCGCAGCAGAGGTTAATTGAAAATGAGAACCATCGATGAGTGGCCACTGTGCATCAAATTCCGAGTGCCAATAACATTCTTTATGTTTTCAGAACAAACAATTTTAATAATAGTCATTGCAACAATTTTTCTCACAAATTAACAATTTTAATTTCCTCGTAAGTGTAGAATTTCGTGTCTTTTTTTAATCAGGTCCTAGAACATTCAACCATGTATCAACCGCAGGCCAAACCAAGACAAAAAACTGGTAGATGATAAAATTTTATATTCTCAACAACAGAAAAGGTGACACTAAAGCATATGAATCCACAATTGCCCAAATTAGATCCTAGCTAAAAGTAAGTTAAAAGTGCGAGTATAGAAGCAAAACATGCCAGTATGACATTTTGTTAGTAACAACAGCTGCCTTCATATACATTAAATAAAAAATTGAATCACATTTTGATATCTTCATACATCTATGAGAAATTTTAATATTAAAAATAGTTATGAACTGGCTCAAACAATTTACAATCATATCCCGAATGGCCCTATATTGGCTTCACTTGACATTACAATTTTAAGTACCGATATATCGATTACAGAAAAAATTGACATTATCAGAAATAATTTATTGGAGCATAAAATTGAGTACAGGAGAAGAGACCAGATTTATTGAACTCAAAAAAATGGCTGAGCACTATGGGACTTAACATCTATGGTCATTAGTCCCCTAGAACTTAGAACTACTTAATCCTAACTAACCTAAGGACATCACTCACATCCATGCCCGAGGCAGGATTAGAACCAGCAACCGTAGCGGTCGCGCTGTTCCGGACTGAGCTACTAGAACCGCTAGACCACCGCGGCCGGCTTTATTGAACTACTCGAAAGTACTTCAGCTTGTAACTACTTATCTTTCAATAATAAAATATATTTGCAAAAGGATGGTTTGGCAATGGGAAACATCCTTCCTGGCACCCTAACAGACTTCTTGTTTATCATAGTGGGTACAATTTTTCAAAGAGAATCACAAGGAAAATCCTCTATTACAAAATATGTTGGCGACACCTTGTTGTTACTTTACAGTGGTGACTATTCCGCTTTGACGTTCCACAGTAAAGAAATGGTTAGGGTGAACATTCTATATAATGTTCACCCTAACATCTTCTTTATTTTGGAATGTGAAACCCATAAAAGTATAATTTTTTACGTCTCATTATATCTAATTGTGAAGGCAAACATTGCTTTGCCATATACAGAAAGCCAAATGTGACAGGTGACATCATTAATGCTGCTTCCTGCCGTCGTTTTAAACGTAAAAAAGCATTTCTTCTTCAATAATTGATCCAGGGAATATTAAAATTACTCCTCAAGACCAATGAGATTCAAAATAAATAACAATTCTCAAGCAGGTTGTGCAGACCACAGATTTTGATACCAGTCAAGTTGATTTTTTTATACACTAAGCTAAAAGTCACATGACTCTTTCTTACGAGGATGGGCAACGTAGGGGCATGGAAAGATGAAACTACAGGACAGTGATATCTTGATCAATGGCACAACTTGTGATGTAGCAGGGGTTAACAATCGTTTACCGGTATGGCCCTGATGAAGTTATCAACGCCAATGTTGTAATGGCCTGACAAACCTCTGAGTAGCCTACACATTCAGAATCTAACCTTTCTTAAGGACACCTTGAACGCAGAACTCCTACACTCAAACCATGAACTAATCAAAGAAGAAAAAAGGACACATTACTACGGAACAGACGTTCAGGCACATTCAAAATTTTCTAGAACAGCATCATCGGAATGTTATTACTATAAGTGTCTCAGTTACTAGCAAGGTTGTTTCTTACAGCAACTTGTATGCTCCATCTACACTTCAGGCGTAAAGCTGCCAATCCTTCAGACCCACCATCACATCAGATGCCCATGGCATGGCTTGACGCCGAACATAAAATAAGAACAAGACTTACTCGCCGTAATAATTATCAAATTATACTGATCAGACATTACTACTCCAGTCCTTAAAAATCTAGTTTTAATGAGTAAAATCAACTCTCGTGAGTTTTCAAACTGCTAAATGTAGATCTTTTTAAATGTAGATCATTGTAAATATAGATCTTTGTAAATGTAGATCTATGTAAATATAGATCTTCTAGGGTGACACCAACATAAAATTTGTTGTGAATTTTTTGAAGAGAGGATTCTTGCACATCAACCATTTTCCCAGGTGCACTAATACATTTTGAAGCTATTGCTCGACACACATGATAAAAGAACAAAGTCCGACTCATACAGTCTGGAGGGTCAGTATTTCAGAAGCAGGGCAACACTCGTAACTCAATGCTACACAGAGCCAGTGTAGCTATGGCAAGGAGTCCAAACGGTGCAGTACGACGGGACCCAGAATGTCGCTCTGCACACTTTTCACTATGGAGTGATAAGATGCAACATCTGAGCCCCACCACTCCAACGCGTTCTAATACCGATGATAAATGCAGAGGTAGGGAAAACCGTGTGGGGACTTGCCCACTCGCCCCGTGTAGGGTGCCTAAGAGATGCTGCGTTCTCGGAATGCTAGACAACAATTCAAGCAAATGCACAACTTGACTAGAAGAAGGGATCGGTTGGTATGGCATATTCTGAGGCATCAAGGGATCACCAATTTACTATTGGAGGACAGCGTGGAGGGTAAAAATCGTAGAGGGAGACCAAGAGATGAATACACTAAGCAGATTCAGAAGGATGTAGGCTGCAGTACGTACTGGGAGATGAAGCAGCTTGCACAGGATAGAGTAGCATGGAGAGCTGTATCAAACCAGTCTCAGGACAGCAGATTGACAATACTTAACCTTTATTTACACAAAGTGTCGCAAGCGATGGTCGACATGCAAAAAGTAATGTTCTTCGCTATAGACAATGTGCAAACAATCAATGGATACGGATCACTAATAAATGTTTTCGTAGCACTTTCTGCTAGGCCATGCCAATACTCTGAGAATACTGTCCACTAATGTCTGGCCGAGGCTGGGTGGAGCGCCACTTATATTCACTTCGGCTAGATGCCGCTCCTATCGTGACGACGTCCTGGTCAGCGCGCTATTGGCTGACGTCTTCTCACCGCCTTCTCTGGTCTTGCGTTCTTCCTCTTCGTTCCGGCACTTGTGGTTAGGCCAGAACAAACCGTCCATACTTGAGACACAAGGGTGCGGACAGGCCTGCTGACACCTCTGGTTAAACGAAGGCAAATGGCCGCCTAACCCGCTAGAATGCCGTGATGCCTGGCTTTAAATACCCCTGTTTCAGACATCTCGTCCTCGGTGTGTAATCATTCCATCTGCATCAACGATACTGTTGCAATGACAGTCTCGCTAGTTACGGATTAACTCGGCTGGTGAACTGTGATGTGCTGCTCGCTGCCTGTCTGCAGACCAGCTACAAGGCCTCAGCCTGCCAGCTATGGCTGGACGTCATCGCTCCGTACTGACACGACCGAAAAGTCACATCCACGATTAGTAGTACGCACAGACCCACCGGGCATTCTTCTGGTGAAGGGCCAAAACGACTGACTGCAAGCTACCATCACACGTTGTATGTGTAGTGCATTCCTTCCTGTACGCTGTGTGTGCTGAGGGAGCTCTGGGCTTCCACCTTCACGACAACCACCATCCAGAAGATGCTGTGGGTACAGGTCCGAAAGCGTCATCCTCATCCGCAGAGGCACGTCCGTGAGCTGCCCCACTGGTCCCTGCTACTGTACCCAGTGCTGTTTCACTGTCAGGCTGTGCGTCCAACCTGCTGCAAGCTAGTCAAGGCTTGCTATGCAAGCTGCCGGGATGCTGTGCCTAGTATCCCTCGCCAATGCCTGAGGGAGCAACTCGGCTCATTTCCTAAGTGCCAGAGAAAACAATATTCAATGTGTAACACGTATTGATATTCTCTATACTTCTCAAATGAATCATTTGTCGGCTTTCACTAATGCGGTATCTGTATAACCATGCTTTTGTTGGGTTGTTTTTGGGGTAGGAGGCCAGACAGTGATGTCATCGGTCTTATCGGATTAGGGAAGGAAGTGGAAGGAAGTCGGCCGTGCCCTTTCAAAGGAACCATCCCGGCATTTGCCTGGATCGATATAGGTAAATCACGGAAAACCTAAATCAGGATGGCCGGACACCGGATTGAACCGTCGTCTTCCCGAATGCGAGTCCATGCTCTTTGACGCAACATCTATGTACATGTGTTATGCATTATTTATGTACACATATCTCAACGTAATGAATCTATGGATGTAATTTTAAAAGTAGTGTTCTATAAAAGAATGGAAATGACAAAGCATCGCTTGCAATAGTGGTTCATGCATAGAGGAAAGTAGATTTGTAATTAAGTAAAACATGAAGGGAAGCCCCTCTACAACGAAACTGACTTGGCGGAAATAGAAAAAGTGGATTTGGCGGTCAAACTGCAAAGCTACTTTGTGGTAATATTTAGTCGGTTGCAGACAGCTAGTCAGTGGCTAGTAGGCAAAGTGGTCGCGTCTCGTGAGCTGAACGAGGCAAGAACAGCAGCAAGATTATATAATGTAGCCTCTGATGTAGAAGCAATTTTGGCTTATATTGGTTAGCTCTGTACTACGAAAATCCGGCACTAAAAAAAGAATTTCCACAGCTTTTTACTTAGGAAGAGACATGGGTACTTTTGCCGCCTTTTTAAGTAGCCAAAGAAAATCGCCACAGCCGCCACCTCCGTCTAAAACTATCAGATGAGTACTGTATGATTGCATGGACCAATTATCTAGTTTCTTATCCAAATGATAACGCCGTTTTGTTTAAACTTTGTGCCGAAAACCCATATGTAACCCTGGTCCTTTACAGAGAGAGGGTCTCTTCCCAAATGTTGCAGTGTTTCCGAGTATCCTATTTTATTGAATGAAAAGTAATTATTTTCCATAATTAAATTTAATAAATTTTGTAAGTTAGCAAATTTCATAATTATTCAGTGATCCTAGTTTTTGAAATAAACCAATTGGGCCTTTTTTCGTAAAAGAATAAAGTTTAGCCAAAGTATAAATGTAAAGAGATGATCAATGGTGCTATGCTTGAATGTTGTTCTCATTGAAATTCCAGTACGCTATTATATATAATGAACAAAGTGAGGACCATTCAGAATAGTTTACTCGCTAACAAACTTGAAGAGCCAGCACAAGGAATAATTAATTTATAGGTTTGTGGGTGACAGTGTTTATATTTCCATGTATATGTAGTTAAAAGTGTTTTCCTCATATTGTGTATTAACTAAAATGGTCAGTTTTTATCTGAATCTGTTCACAGAATAGCTTCTGGGTCCCCGTGCCAGTTATTGAGCCTGTTTTGCAGAATATATTACGGTAACAGTACAAAAGAAATGCAACTTTCATACTTATAACTTGTGATTGCTATAACAAGCAATTGGCTACCTCTGTACAAGCTGTAACAGACCTAAGGATCACACATTTTATTTGAGCTATATAGTATTAAGCAATGCATGCTCTTTGATAAAGCAAACAATAACATAGTTACCTGGAAGCCATTTCATTGGCAATATTTTCCAATAATTAACCTGGTACAGAAACCTCCTGTACAACTTAATAGTCCTGCAGTATAGTAGTCATTTACGTACAATGACGCCAGCACGGTTCCTCAGCGTGTTCGGTCAGAGAGATGCTTGGCCTCTGCAATAAAAAACTGAGAGGTAGGATCAACAAAACGAACATGAACGGATGTCATGTGACGTCCGCAACGACCAAACACATCGATCAACAACGAACAAAAAAAAGTGCCTGGGTAGCTCAGTTAGTACAGCACTTGTCCGAAAAAGGCAAAGATCCCGAGTTTGAGTCTCTGCGCGGCACAGAGTTTTATTTTCTTTTAAAAAAAATCAGGTGGCACGGTAGCTCAGTGTGTTCAGTCAGAGGGTTAGCTGCCCTCTGCGATAAAAAAAAAAACTGAGCGAATGGACCAATAGAGAACTTTAACGGGCGTCAGAGGACGTCCGTCATGAACAATTGCAACGAGTTATAGCGAACAAAATGAGATTACAAACAAAAAGAATAAAGTGGGCAGCGCGGCAGACTGTCAATTCCAAGGGCTCGGGTTCGATTCCCGGCTGGGTGTTGTGTTGTCCTAATCATCATCATTTGATGCCCATCGACATGAAAGTTGCCGCAGTGGCGTCAAATCGAAAGACTTGCACCCGGCGAACGCTCTATCTGACGGGAGGCCCTAGTCACACGATATTTTTTATTTCGAGAACCGTAAAAATTCCGATACCTTAGCTATTACAGACAGTCACGGTCAAATAAAAATCCTTTGACAGGAGTAACACTATCGGCATATTGCTCATTTAGTAAGAACCGGTAGTATTATACTTAGCTTTTCCCCAGACAGGACTGACAGTACTGGTAGACAAAAGTGTTATAATTGTAGAAATCACGTAAATAGAATGTTATTTCAGATACCGCTCTTTCACTGACGCCTTCGGGCGTAACTCTGGAACACTCACCAGTCCCCGGATCTCGGCCTTGTAACGACACCGCCTCGACTGTCCAGCATTGACGCCCACTGACCTGACCTGATACTCCTGGAAGTGGAGGAACAGGCAGTAAACTTTGAAAAATTGTGTATTATATTACAGCTCATCTGTAACATTCTTTGCTTACAAAACATATATGTTTACATTCATTGATTTATGTCATCTATTTTGTGCTCTCTATTTTTTATATTAGCTGTCATAACAAAATCTGAACAAAATGTGTTTTCAAACTATATGTTCTTTTGTTTTGGTGATGTAAAATGTAGCTTAAGCTCTATAATTGAACACGAAAATCTTCCAAAACTACCCTCACATTGGCCACTTTTAACAGCCTAGGACTGTATCAAGACAGGCCTCGACTCTTCAGATTGTTACACTGTCGTAGTTTGAACTGAAATGATTAATTGGCAGTTTTGTGAGCACATTTGCCGCTATTTTAGACCCAGTAGATATGAGAAGCTACGAATTCTGGGAGAAGAAGAAGAATTTTCACCCTTCTTTTCCTCTCTTCTAACACATAAAATGGAATTTTCTATTTCCACCGAATCATTTGGACTCATAGTTTAAGTACAGACGCCTGTGTTATTCAGAGACTACTGCAATAGCTCTGCCGTGTAAAACTGAATGTAGAATTCGCACCTCATCACTGGTCTACTCCGTTCATAGACGGCGCTCAATTACCATGAGATTTCATTGTGCAGCAAAAGGAGGCGGAGTTTTTGAGGAAGTTGTGAGTGGATGACAGGCACATATACCTCTGCCACCATTACATTGAGGTCACAAAAGTCATGGGATACCTCTCTGTATCGTGTCGGACCTCTTTTTCCACAGTGTAGTGCAGCAGCTCGGCATGACACGGCCTCAGCAAGTCGTTGAAAGTCTCCTGAACAAATATTGAGCCATGCTGCCTCTATAGCCGACCATAATTGCGAAAATATTGCCAGTGTTGCATTCTTCGCACGAACTGATCACTCGATTATGTCCCACAAGTGTTCGATGGGTCGCCGAATTATTCGCTCGAACTGTCCAGAATGTTCTTCATACCGGTCGCGAATAATTGTAGCCCGGTGACATGTTGCATTGTCATCCATAAAAATTTCATCGTCGTTTGGGAACATGAAGTTCATGAACGGCTGCAGATGGTCTCCAAGTAGCCAAACATTCCAGTCAATGAACGGTTTAGTTGGACGAGAGGATCCAGTCCATCCCATGTAAACACAGCACACGCTACTATGGAACTACAACAACCTTGTACAGTACCTTGACGACAACTTGGGTCCAAGTCTTCGTGCTGACTGCGCCACAGTCGAACCCTAACATCAGGTCTTCCCAACTGAAATCGGGACAGCAGACAAGGCCATGGATTTCCAGCCGTCCAGGACCCAACCGATATAGTCACGAGTCCATTGCAGCCGATGTTGTGCTGCTAATAAAGGCACTTGCGTCGGTCGTCTCGTGCCACAGTCCATTAACGGCGAGTTTCACTGCACTCTCCTAAAGGATAGGTTCGTCATACGTCCCACATTGCTTTCTGCGATTATTTCACGCAGTGTTGCCGTTGTCTTAGGACTGGCAACTGTACGCAAATGGCGCTGCTCTCGGTCGTTAAGCGAAGGCCGTTGGCCACTGCGTTGTCCGTGGTGAGACGTAATGTCTGAAATTTGGTATTCTCAGCATTCTCTTGACGCTGTGAATCTCGGAATACTTAATTCCCTAATGGTTTCCGAAACAGAATGTCCCAAGCGTCTAGCTCCAAGTACCATTCCGCGTTCAGTCTGTTAATTCCCGTCGTGCGCCCATAATCACATCGCAAACCCTTTCACATGAGTTACGTGAGTACAAATGACAGCTCAGCCGATGCACTGTCCTTTTATACCTTGTGCCCGTGATACGCCGGCAACCTGTATATGTGCATGTCACATCTCCGTTACTTTTCGTCACCTCAGTGTGTGTTGTATTGCAATTCGCGCTTCAGGCAATTGGATCGTTCTCTTTCTACGGCCCTGAAAGGGCTGTACGACGAAACACAGAAAAGGATAGCGGCACTCTTTCAGCACTGTATTGTAAAGATTCGCTCCCATCCTCAATACAGACTACCGCTTGAAATTGCCACAGCGCCAAGGAATCAGTACTATTTTTCGTGACGGCACGAAAACAAAAAAAAAATCCAAAGACAGGAAGCCATTTCTAAAGTCACAGTATTTCCGTCGAGCAATGTTAATCTGCAGTTTAGTTCGTCGCAGACAATCGTTACTAGAAGTTATAGAGAATTCTGTATTGGATAAAGAGCCTAGACTGTAGTAGGGGCAGATGCGTCCTGTTGCCGCCCCCCCCCCCCCCCCCCCTCCCACATACACACACACACACACACACACACACACACACACACACACACACACACAGACCTCTTGCGAACGCCTATGAACTCTGCATATCTGCACAATTCCATCTAAACCTGTTGCTTTTCGACTTTTAAGTGGTTTTCAATCCTGCTGTGAGTTCCTTTATTGTTATGTCATCTCGGCACTTTCCTCCAACTTCTCTATAATTTTCTTTCTTACCCTACGTGTTTGTACTGGTTAGTGTGTTGGCAGCGATTTTCCACAAGTTCGATAAACACACCAGATACACACAACAGAGACTTTAGTCATCAATAACGCTTCACTATTACAACAGTCTGCCAACGCTAGGCTAACTTTTCGATTCAACGACTGTAGAAATCACGTGGTTTTGAGGCAAAGAACTCGCCGAACCGTGTTCGGAGCGCATTTTCATCAGGAAGGTAAGTTCCTTGAAGGTTTCTCGCTTGAGAGTAGAAAAGGTAAAGATCTGTGGGCATAAGATTTGGTCAGTAAGATAGGCGCCTAATGACTTCTCTGCCCAACTTCTGCATAGCGTTTTTGCCAAGTCTAGCAGGATGCCGGTGGTCGTTATCGTGGAGTAGGGTCACTTCACACAGCCTTCCTGGTCGTTGTTCTTGCATTGCGTCTGCAAGACGTCTCAGCTGTTGATAATAAATTCAACAATGATGGGGTCCGCAGCTCGTGGTCGTGCGGTAGCGTTCTCGCTTCCCTTGTCCGGGTTCGATTCCCGGCGGGGTCAGGGATTTTCTCTGCTTCGTGATGACTGGGTGTTGTGTGCTTTCCTTAGGTTAGTTAGGTTTAAGTAGTTCTAAGTTCTAGAGGACTGATGACCATAGATGTTAAGTCTCATAGCGCCCAGAGCCATTTGAACCATTCAACAATGATGGTTACACCATGGGGAAGCAATTCGTAGTACGCCATACCGGCCGGCCGCTGTGACGGAGCGGTTCTAGACGCTTCCGTCCGGAACCGCGCTCTTGTATAGGTCGCAGGTTCGAATCCTGCTTCAGGCATGGATGTGTGTGATGTCCGTAGGTTAGTTAGGTTTAAGTAGTTCTAAGTCTAGGGGACTGATGACCTCAGATGTTAAGTCGCATGGTGTTTAGTCATTTGAATTTGAACATCACAACGTCGCTGTTCAACCACATGCACAACTTTACCATTTGTGTATGCGCGCAGTTCTTTGTACGGGAAACTGCTGCTTTGTTTAGGTGTCACCCATTCCTTTCTTTGGATTCCGTTAGCGTAAAGACGCCACTTCTCGTCACCACTAACGATGCAGGATAGGAATGGTTGGTGTTGTTTACGAGCCAGGTAATGTGAAGTAAGCAGAGATGGCCACATGCTGAATTCTGTAATTTTGGGTTAGATCATGCAGAAGCAATACACCAGATTTCTGATCATCCCCGTTTCAAGCAAATGAGGCGCGACCGCGTACACTGACTTGGATCATTGAGGATTAATACGTTTAAACGATCTTCATCAAACCCCAAAGGTCTTGCTGAAAGTGGAATGTACTTATATCAAAACGATCGCCGTTAAAACGAGAAAACTATTTTCTTGCCGTGTTTCGTCCAGTGGCATTACCCCCCCCCCCCCCCCCCCCCACACACACACACACACGACACAAACGTTTGTGTGTGCCTCCGCTGCTGTCACTCGTCTACTTAACTCAAATAGAAGAATATCGTGGAAAAGTTCCGATTTATCCACTTCGTGCTCTATTTTCTAGCGTCCAAAGCTCCACTCACTATGTCCAAATGACAAAACGATACTATGTAAATTCAAACAGCATCAGTGAACTACAAATAATAAATGAAAATCGATAAATAAACCGATAACATCCGGAATACTAACATGGAAAATAAAAACGCAATGAACTTACGCCTCAATCTAGAACGAGGGGGTATCCAATAAAAGACGGAATAACATTGCTGTGGACGAAGCTTGCGTAGTACGCATTTCCGTCGCAAGGCGTGTACATCTCGTCGCCAGTTTAGTGCTGCTTCTATTGTCGACCTGGTTGTTTTTGCGAGCGCTGTTTTGATCTTGTTTCGTTTTTTATTTGGCAAGTTTAAGTGAACAACCTGCTGCTGTAAAATTGTTTTCCCAACGGTAAAAATGCTGCTGAAACTGTTTTAATGTTGAAAACAGTTTATCAAGATGACGCTATGGGAAAAACTCAAAATGAGACATGTCGATTGATACAAACCTCGTCCTGGACGTCCATTAACTGCCCGAAGCGCCAAAAATATTGAAAAAATTTGAGAGCTTGTGCTCACATACAGTTTTAAGAAATTTGAAAAAGCTTGCACACGAGTGTTCGCCAAAAAAGACTATTTGTGGCAGACAGGAGACTGGTTCTTCCAACACGACAACGCACCTGCACACACAGCCATCTCTGTTACAGTTTTTGGCTAAATGTGGCATGATCCCACTGACCCACGCACCTTTCTCGCCTGAATTTTTCTAATCTCCAAACCTGAAAGGACACCGATTTGACAACATTGAAAAAGTCGAGAGAAAACAAGGGACCAGCTGTCAAACATTCCTAAAAGTACTATAAAAATGTTTCGAAGAGTGGAAGCACCGGTAGGCCAAATGTATTAGTAATGGAAAGTATTTTGAAAGGGATAGGGTTGTTTTGTAAAGAATTTGAAAATATATATCTTTTAAAAAAATAAAAACTTTTTTTTGGGGGGGGGGGGGGCTTTCGTATCATACACATGTTTTTATAGTAGTTGCGTTGAATGAACCCTGACTTAGTAGAGCCGCCTTTCTGTTACTGGCCCGTGCACAGTGCACACTCGGCCGCTTGCAGTGCCGGCCACGGGGCGCGCGGGAAGGTGTTTTCGGCACTCGGCAGCCGCCGGCGGTTGGTATGCCTGCGCGCGTTTTGCAGCCGCCGCGTCCCGGCTCGTGCATTATTCAGCGGCCCAGCCGCGGCCGCTTCATCGCGAAACAATTCGGAGCCGCACGTGTGAGGCCGGCCGGGCGCGCGCCGCTCCGGTCGTGATTGCGACACAGCGGGCACGTGCTCGCAGCGCGCCGCAAACCCAATCCCGACAGCCTCACGTTTCTTTGACAGACGCGCTGTGTGTCCACTCTGCGAGAGATTCCAAAACATGGACCAACAGTCGCGCGTGTTCTTCTGGGCCTTCGGTACCCTCTTCACCGAGAGTCGGCGAAGTTTTCATAGCTGCTGGCTACGTCTCCACCAATAAAAAATAAAACTGGATCAGAATTACGTACTGAGTGACAGCTAGAGTGGCTGTCACTAAGTGAAGACACCTCAAGATCACATCCGTAGCCTGCAATCCGTGGGCGATACGCTTTGTTGCCGTACCGTTGGCAATACAGTAGGTCAGCGCCGGTTGAATCTTCTGTGTTTCCGTTGAAATGTGTGTGACATTTTATGGGACTTAAGGTCATCAGTCCCTAAGCTTACACACTACTTAACCTAAATTATCCTAAGGACAAACACACACACACACTCATGCCAAAGGGAGGACTCGAACCTCCGCCGGGATCAGCCGCACAGTGTGTTTCCGTCCGATATAGTGTATTCACGTACGGTTTCAGTCTTCCGTAAAACGGGGCATTGACATGTGAGCCAAACACAGGAGCAAGAGCCTGCGTAGAGAGTGAAAAAACAATCTAAAACTGTCGTACCGAATGTACTGAAATTTACATATATGGGAAAGTGCTAGGTCCATTCATAAATTTAAAAAAAAGAGGTCAATACCAGTCCTATCACATCGGGCGCTCACAAATATTGACCTTCTTAAGTTTGTTAGAAAAAATTCCACATTCCAAGATTCCGTGGTGCGTTGATGCGGGATGCATTATCGAAGACTATGTGGAAAACTGGTGAATGTGGTATTGTGAATTTAGCTCTTCCTGGGGGCGCCAACACCCTCTGTATGTCATATGTTATGAAAAATACAGATACCGTCTGCTATTTCGCCTCATTCGGTGTCGTCCAATCGCCAGACGAATTACAACGATACTTCACTCGTAGAAGTCGTGTGTTTTACAATTGTCGCCGCTATCAGGACTTTAATACACACCTCTGTGGACATATATGCATCATGTTTCCCTTGATGTTTACAAAGAAGAAGCAGAAAAGAGAGGGCTTTAAGCATTCCTTCATCAGTTGAGGTTCAGATGCAATGTCGAATACTTTGACTTTAAAAGAACCATCATCTGTATTACGTGCAAATTACGTCCTGAGCATTGGTGAATGTAGTATTGCATTAATTGAACTGGAGACGTACAACAGCATCCCAAATATTTCCGAGACTAGCAAAAAACTGCATATGGATATTAGTGGTGAAAATAAACATTGTGGAAACAGAACCTCGTGTGTACGATGTTGACGATTTAAACGAAGTGTTAAAACAGTCTGGAAAAAGGTATTGACCTACGTGGAAACATCAGTACACTTAAATCTGAACTAAGGACTGTGAATGCAACGACTGACTTTAATCAGAAAGATTCAAAAGGTCGCCTACTGGGTTTCACAAAAAGACAGGTTTTGTAGAAGGATCCTAGTAAATTTTACAGGTCAGATCAGACTGTGGACATGCTGCCCGTCAACACAATCCCGAGTCGAGCGTAACACTGATTTGAACTTCTATGCCAACAACAGTCTGATTCATACTACTTACGGATTCTTTCCCTCACAAGCAACAGGATAGAAGATAATTGAGAGCCCCATCAAAGCAATATACCTTCCAGTGACAGTTCAGGCACTGGACTAGCTGAAGCCGCTTATTGTGGACCAGAATAATCAACTTGTTGACTTTCATAGTGGTGGAAATCATTGTACGATTACATCTGATGCAGGATGCACATACGGTATAAAACCAGTGCACGCAATCCACAGCACGTCACTTCGCCACTGAACCACAAAGTGATAACACATGCAAACTACGAGTTTCTTAAATCAGTTGGCTTGAAACCTCGCAATGACCACCTTACTCAATATAACCAGTCCAGTAGAGAATGATGAGCGAATTGTATGTCAGGAATACTTCTCTCATAAACCTTACGCTTCAACCACACTTAACAAGAATGATAAAATCAGGATTGTCATCAAGCGCCAAGATGCGCTGACTCTTCCATGCATGAGTTTCACATATTTGGAGGGATCATTTAAGAAAACCGACGCCAGCGCTACAGTGGGATCCAAGCTTACAAGTAATGTTTTAGCATTCCTACTTCAAGAGATACGGTATGAAGTCAATAGGTCTGAGGTCGACCGCACACGCAATGTCGGCATAACGTCAACCCTTAAAACCTCTGCAACATCCAAGTATTTGAATAGTTTAGAAAATGCGGGATATTTCATAGACGATCCGGCAGATAGCACAGTTGCAGAGTGCAAGCGATTTACTGCATGCATACCGCTAAAACTGCTTATGGACTACTTTGAGGGCATGAGGCAGATCATTATGCGTACTAAACAGGGACGCATACTAGTACGTAGTGCGACGGATAATAGCTCATACATTCAAGGAGCTCAAGAGAAGAATACGATCGCAGTCAGAAAGATAATATACAAAATGACTCACATCAGAGTATCAGACGAGGAGCGTTTGAAGCTTTTAAAAGGTCTGAATTCCGGTACATTTCTATCGCTAACATTTCGATCTTGGAAGGTTTTCGAGTACCCAGTGCTGCCGAATGCAAGCAGACAAACTTAGCCTATTAAAACCTCTTCGCAGATAGACAACCTAGATTCATCATACTTGAGTTTCAGACTGAGAGAGGAGGGAATACAGTAAATGGTTTCACTGTATTCGCCAAATGCAAGTTAACTAATGCCAGAATCTACCTTAATTCAGAATTCTCCCCCATATGACAGTTTACACCTGCAGTGGAACGAAAATGCATACAGATTAACATGTGACATGTATTCGAGGATTCATGCCTCTTACTATGAACGTGTTGAAGAAGGAGGAGGCTGTCTACTTAGACCACGGAAATTCAAGGAGATATCACCGATCATTGTAATAGACTGCTCGAAACAGAACGAAATAATATAGTCTGGACCTATTGATGTACGAACTGAATTTGAATCTTCAGCAAATTTCGCAGAAAGCACTGCCACATATGCTCTTATTCTACAAGACCGTGTGATCAACTACTGCCCGCTCACCGGAGTTGTGCAACGAGCTGTATAAATGAACAGGCGCTGCGACATACCTAGAGCATTCCACAATGGCATCTCAAGGTGTTGTAACCGCTCTTTAGAAGGTGGGTATTCAGAAATGAATATTAGATTAAATTCTGTAATACGAAATGAACCAAGAGCAAAAAACGGTAGTAGGCTTTCGGAGAAAGAGTTAGTTAAAATTTTATAAAGAGTAGATATTCGAAACAAAAAAATGCAAAGTTGTACAAAGAGAATCCAAGGAAGACATAACTGAACAGCGTTTTGTTTTTAACATAATATATAACCCAATGCACAGCATTGTTAGTTCTCTTGAGTCTATGTTTTCAATGGTGCATGTCCGCGGTCTTCGATGGCAGTCGGAAGCTAGGGTTTATAAGCATAATTAAATATCATCCTGATAACTGGGTTAGGCATTGGAGTGGTGAATATTAGATTATTTTGAGATATTGAGGTGGAAAATAGCGGACCTTCTCATACTAATATCTTTGTCGATCGTTGTCAATGCGATTCTGCTAATTAACGAGACTTGAGATATAGTGCCTGTGAAAAGTCAAATTCGTCACTGAATAGACATTGAAAGAACATGAACTTATAATTAATAACATGTCGGGAGAATTAAGGAGCTTAGACACTGCAAAGCCAGAGACATATTTATGATTTATCAGATATTAATAGTAAAATGGTTCAAATGGCTCTGAGCACTATGGGACTTAACATCTGTGGTCATTAGTCCCCTAGAACTTAGAACTACTTAAACCTAACTAACCTAAGGACATCACACACATCCATGCCCGAGGCAGGATTCGAACCTGCGACCGTAACAGTCCCGCGGTTCCGGACTGCAGCGTCTAGAACCGCACGGCCACCACGACCGGCTATTAATAGTAAAAGGCGGTTTCATGGAAATCATACCTTTGGTGATAGGAACGTGAAGGAATGTGGTACGAAACACACTAAGAAGAATTCCTTCAATGATTCCCCAGTGCCATCTCTCATTAATTAAAAATTGAAGTATGTCAATAAAACAGAATATATACGAGTCTTTCTCCGTGTTTTATAAATCACAACAATCAGCTAATGCATAGACGATTATATTTGTGAACATTTATGGGTTATTGAGAAAAGCTGGTCAACCTGTTACAAACAGATAATAGGATTTCACGAAGGCATTTGACTACGAAGGTAAGTAAATCAAATTATTTTGGGAACCAAAAATTATAAAAAATAGACTGGAACCCGATTGCTATGTTATTCTCGAGAAATAAATAAAATCATTGTCTTTGGATCCGTCATGGTTGAAAGTGTATGAAACATCTCTGGAAATAAAAAACGAGATACATTTCCAATTAGATTCACAGTGTGTTTCAAACATGTTTTATACCCGACCCACACGGCAGGGAATGGTTCTCAACTAGCCGCGAAAATATATACACAGACTTGTGAGATCAGCTCCGCTGCTGAAGGGGGCAACAGCGAAACGATATCATTGCACTTGCGACGACGGGGGGTGAGCAGGCATAGTGTGCACATCATTGCAAACGCTACGATGGTGAGCGTAGACAGTTTATATTTAAAGATATTGCATTCTTAGCATACACAGAAGATGCAGATATAATAGACATTCCCAGCAAACATTGTATCACCGACTTTTTTCAAGGATGTGAAGTGCGCTTAAACATGGAAGAGTGCAAAGTGATTAATACAGGTCTGCCATAGAATTCGCTACGATGATCCTGGCATACCCTGTCAGTTCCCAACTCTGACTGGATCTGGCAACTAAAACCCGCAAAAAAAAATAAATAAATAAATAAATAAAAATCACGACTGATTGCTGCGCTCTATAATTTATAAAACTTTTAGATTGGTTGAGAAATAAGTGAATTTTACCTCGTAATATTTGTACGATTTCCTGCTTTGACAGTGTACAGTTTTACCCAGATACCATGTCTGTGAATTTCTTCAAGCACGCGAGATATAATTTAAGACATGTTTGCTATATGTCTTTGCGAGCGGACGCGTCACGTGCCTCCTGCTCCCATAATCCAATTCGTGCTGCACGATAGGCGTAATTCCATGCAACTATTCTATGTATTTGTTATTCTTGGTCTTAAACTTCACCTCCTTAATAACACTCATCTTCAAAAAAACAAACGGAATTTTTGACGTGCATAGTTAGGGGATAGGTTTTCTGTAAATAGCCTAATAACAACAATGACGTATTGTAAAGAATTTTTTCTTAAGGTACAATATAGTTCTTCAGCTACAATTTCACTCTGCTATTCCAGCGCAGAGATACTTTTAACTTACACGCTACAACAGTAACACTGATCACGAATATTTTTTACAGTTTTTTCCAGTAGTACTGGATGAGAATCCTTACAATTTTTTATAAATATACACTAAAAACTAATGTGGAGATACTTTTACTACAACTATATTCCACAGTCCAGTAGCATAGCTTTCACACTAACTCTGATGGACTGTGCGCACTTAGAATCTAATTTCAGTACCCTAACAGCAAAGGTTTTTACAATAACAATAATAATAATAATAATAATGCTGATGGATTGTGAGCTATATAGATATACATGCACTTAACAACTACGTCTAGCGGCAGGTGAAAAACTTAAATAACTATTCTATTTACAATACGCACATGGTGCATAGATATATGTTTACAGGCTGCACATACGTCACATGAGAATAAATAAATATACTAATCTTTTTTCTGTTTATGTTTTTTTAATATTTTTTTGTTTATGGTTTTAACTTTTTCACACTCATGGTGTGCATATATATACATTTTTTTCTATTTTTTTCCACACATGGTCCGTGTGTGTATATACACGTACACATAAATATTTACACACACACACACACACACACACACACACACACACACACACACACACACACACACCAACACACGAAATTATTTACACTGTGATAAATGTGTTATAGTATTACTCTGCAGAGTCTCTCTCTCTCTCTCTCTCTCTCTCTCTCTCTCTCTCTCTCTCTCTCTCTCTCTCTCTGACTCACACACTCTCACTCAATTAGAGTCCCCCACTCCTCTCGCTGCAAGTGAGTAGTGTTAGTACGGGAGAGTTTCAATCCTGTCATCACAAATGATCCTTTTATCGTCATGAGGCGGCAGGCCGATTTTAGACTGCAGCACAGTGTACACTTTGCGTCCTCTCGATTGGATACTGGTCTACATATGATATGTGGCAACTGTGGCGCAGCACCGCGAACACTGCTGTACAGGCACCGCGAATAGTCTTCGATAGAGAGGGCGCTCGATGCCACATGAGGCACACCATTAGCCCGCCTCTGGGTGGCACCTTTCAATGTGCAATATACATACATTTTTGATCGCAGACCTACAAACTTCACAATCGGTAATCCAAATCGCCTCATCTTTCACAAGGTCTTCTTGCTCTGTGAAACAATGCTGTAAGGATTATCGGCCATGTAGGAGGACGTGTAGAATTCTTTGCTGTCGTACCTCGTTACTCCATAAGGACCACAATTCTTCAATCAACAGATGAAGCTATCTGTATCCATAAAAAGTAATTTAGGATCTGTGAAATGAGTTTCCATAAACTCATAATGAAAGCACTGCATGTGGAGTTTGGATAGGTCTAGTATGCACATCCCCACATAAATAGATTACATAAACTCTACTGCAGTCTTCACCATCTCCACAGCAAGAAAGTTCTTATTGAATATGGTGACCCACTTAAAATTTGGTCTGGCAATGCATTTTCTTACCATAACGCCCATCCCATTCCGTTCTAATCAAAATTTCACGACGTTCCCTCAAATTATCCATTGTTTTACCAAAATTACTCATTAATTTGTAAAAATCTTTCTTACAGTCACAGGTTACGGAAGCTCCCTGAGTCCTATTCAAAACAATATACTCCTGCAACCAGAGGGGCTGCCTGAAGGAGACAGCCCAGGTGATTCTAACCAGCTCCATTCCCAAACTGAGACATCGCTGGAGATTACAATAATGAATAATGTAACTCTGCTTATTCCCCAATGTTGTCATCGGTTTTAGGGTGGAGCCTCCTCCCAGAACTAATTGCTCTGGACACAGCGGCAAATCGGCGTGAGTGTCATGCAAACTATAAGAATATCTACCACATACCCTACATCAGAATCAGCCCCCCTACCCAACAGGATTTTTCCACCTAATCCCTTGCATTCGTCTTCGGGGATCCACTTAAACTCACTAATGGGCAGTGATTGTTGCATGGCGTGCCCTTATAAGTTATTTACATCCAAGTACATGATGTAACTCGAATCAAGGTTCTAGGCGCTTCAGTCCGGTACCAGACGGTTGCTATAGTCGCAGATTCGAATCCTGCCTCGGGCATGGATGTGTGTGATGTCCTTAGATTAGTTATGTTTACTTATTTCTCCGAATCCTGCCTCGGGCACGGATGTGTGTGATGTCCTTAGGTTAGTTATGTTTACTTAGTTCTAAGTCTAGGGGACTGATGACCTCAGATGTTAAGTCCCATAGTGGTTAGAGCCATTTGAAATATTTCGAATTAAGGGATGCGTTGAACCAGTCACTCATCCGTGGGTTATTTGCATTCGGATGGCTATGGACACATTGGCGAAGTCACCCATGGATCCCTCTCTCAAAGAAAAGAAGCAAGTCAGTGTCGGTCAATAATTCGATGCTGCACTTAGTTTTCTTGAACATTGCATCCCAAGACAATCCAGGCGCCGTGTAATAAAAGGCGGGATCCAGAGAGTACATGGTAATGCATATGCTCGTATTTCTTGAAAACTTCCGCAAGCAAGCGGATGTCTGGATCCATCTAAATCCGTGCTTGTTCTCCTAAAGTGTAGATGTTGAATTCCCGCCAGACATTCACAGCATGTTCATACTCTGCATCCGTTATTCCATCGCCTATACGGTGCCTGGAGATTGCAGTTGCGTCAGATGGCCTGGTTTCGTTGATTTTCGTCATACTATCCACGTACGAATCTAGAGGACAAATGTAAGGATGTAGCGGCTTATCTCTTGCATGAATATCAAGAGCTCAGGTGGAAACCCAGTTCTCAGCAAAGAAGGGAAAGCAGAAAGGTGGAAGGAGTATATTGAGGGTCTATACAGGGGCGATGTTCTTGAGGACAATATTATGGAAATGGAAGAGGACGTAAATGAAGACGAAATGAAAGATAAGATACTGCGTGAAGAGTTTGACAGAGCACTGAAAGACCTGAGTCGAAACAAGGCCCCGGGAGTAAACAACATTCCATTAGAACTACTGACAACCTTGGGAGAGCCAGTCCTGACAATACTCTACCATTTGGTGAGCAATATGTATGGGGCAGGCGAAATACCCTCAGACTTAAAGAAGAATATAATAATTACAATCCCAAAGAAAGCAGGTGTTGACAGATGTGAAAGTTACCGAACTATGAGATTAATAAGTCACAGCTGCAAAATACTAACGCGAATTCTCCACAGACGAATGGAAAAACTTGTAGAAGCGGATCTTGGGGAAGATCAGTTTGGATTCCGCAGAAATGTTGGAACACGTGAGGCAATACTAACCTTACGACTTTATCTTAGAAGAAAGATTAAGAAAAGGCAAACCTACGTTTCTAGCATTTGCAGACTTAGAGAAAGCTTTTGCCAATGTTGACTGGAATACTCTCTTTCAAATTCTGAAGGTGACATGGGTAAAATACAGGGAGCGTAAGGCTATTTACGATTTGTACAGAAACCAGATGGCAGTTATAAGAGTCGAGGGGCATGAAAGGGAAGCAGTGATTGGGAAGGGAGTAAGACAGGGTTGTAGCCTCTCCCCGATGTTATTCAATCTGTATATTGAGCAAGCAGTAAAGGAAACAAAAGAGAAATTCGGAGTAGGTATTAAAACTCATGGAGAAGATATAAAAACTTTGAGGTTCGCCGATGACATTGTACTTCTGTCAGAGACAGCAAAGGACTTGGAAGAGCAGTTGAACGGAATGGACAGTGTCTTGAAAGGAGGATATAAGATGAACGTCAACAAAAGAAAAACGAAGATAATGGAATGTAGTCAAATTAAATCGGGTGATGCTGAGGGAATTAGATTAGGAAATGAGACACTTAAAGTAGTAAAGGAGTATTGCTATTTAGGGAGTAAAATAACTGATGATGGTCGAAGTAGAGAGGATATAAAATGTCGACTGGCAATGGCAAGGAAAGCGTTTCTGAAGAAGAGAAATTTGTTAACATCGAGTATAGATTTAAGTGTCAGGAAGTCGTTTCTGAAAGTATGTGTATGGAGTGTAGCCATGTATGTTAGTGAAACGTGGATGATTAATAGTTTGGAGAAGAAGAGAATAGAAGCTTTCGAAATGTGGTGCTACAGATGAATGCTGAAGATTAGATGGGTAGATCACATAACTAATGAGGAGGTATTGAATAGAATTGGTGAGAAGAGGAGTTTGTGGCACAACTTGACGAAAGGAAGGGACCGGTTGGAAGGACATGTTTTGAGGCTTCAAGGGATCACAAATTTAGCATTGGAGGGCAGCGTGGAGGGTAAAAATCGTAGAGGGAGACCAAGAGATGAATACACTAAGCAGATTCAGAAGGATGTAGGTTGCAGTAAGTACTGGGAGATGAAGAGGCTTGCACAGGATAGATTAGCATGGAGAGCTGCATCAAACCAGTCTCAGGACTGAAGACCACAACAACAACAACATCCACGTACTCGTATCAGAAAATCCCCTTTCTAGTCACAAGTTGAAAATTTTCCTCGTCGCGAAATGCAGCTCGAGTGATGTGCATATCCCCCCGAGGTAGAGTTTCAGTGAGTTTCTGGCGTGGCGCCTGCATAAAACGGACCGTGTTAAGGAACCGGAGCGTAATTCCTGGCGTCATTCATTTGGAAAATTGAATGTATTTCTCGAGGCTCTGACAATGACCTGACTTTTCTTCCAACCGAAATCAGTCAAGTGCTAAACTAGAAAGTGAGCGTCATATCCGCTTAAAGTATAGAAGAAAACGGGTATGTGCCTTGGTAGCTGTACTTCAAATTGGATGCATTATGAGCTGCACCTCGGAACTTCCCCATAAGATGACAGTAGTCCCTACGAGAAGCTTCCGCATTTATGTCTAACGGCAGCCCACAAATATAAGTCCACCGAGTTATTGTACAAATCTTCATTCTCCTTCGATTTGGTCATGGAAACGTTGTCGCTTATCAACCTCCCATCAAAGTCTTTCGAGCTAAGTGGGCAACCAAACCGTGGTATTATCCCTGACATAAGATTTGTAGTGGATGATACAATTTGGTACGCTGCCGCATATTGTGCATGTTTTTCTGTAAAGGTGGTATGTGAGGCCGTGAGGTCACCTTCACAGTGGATAAGAGGAGTGAGGAGGCATTCAAAGTCGGCGTACACTACAAACGGTCATCACTCCTGGTGGTGAGTATTTTTAAAGTTCATCAATTTGTTTTCCTCAGTAGGCATAATAACATGTACCGGGTCCTTGGAAGCACAGTCTGCTATATGCGCCACTGACAACTTGTCTGAGGAAAAATAAATCAGGCACGTTAAACAAATATGCTGTTTACCCTTATGTTTATTCATCTGGGAGACGAGAAAGTGCAATATGTCTTTGATCCAAACAAAATGATAATTATCACCTTCACAGAAGAGTAGCATGTTTACATGCATCTCACACACATCGGCGAATTTTGAGTAACGGAGGGGGACGACGGCAAGATGCTTGTCCTGCTCATCTGACTTTTTTTTTTCTCCAGGGCATAAACATGAACCGATATTTTAGTATTCTGTGCCTCAAATTTATGTATGACCTGCGTCTTGACAGAGAAATCGATATCCTCAAAGTTATCACATCCACGAATATTATCACCTACATGATATGCACTGGGACGCTGAAGATGATCCCTACGATCGTAATTTCTCTCGCAGGCCAGGACTGACCATGCAAAACAAGCCTGACCGGTTTTATTTTGGACATTAACGCATGCCTGCTTATTAGCTATATTTTTAGGGAGCTTGATATAGCTAGACCCTCGATTTAAGGTATCGCAGACACGTGTATGGATGTCCAAGTGTAGTATTCAGCTGAGTGCTTTAGCTGACCCTCTCACTTCCATCTCGGAAAACCGCGCCAGTAGAGGGATCAAGCTGGTTTTGCGAAGTCACTCGGCGATTGACATGATCCGCGTCATCGCGCCACTTGCCCGCCAGAGATAAAGAATACTTGTCTCTTCAGTGCCAGAATCAATTTTGGAGGGGGGGGGGGGGAGGGTGCAGAACGCGACAGATCGACTCAGAGCACTGCACCTCATTTAACGGAGGGTTTTAGCACCCTCCTGCCGAATTCTCGATCCTCGTGAACGAAATTCGCTCCTCAAACGCGTCTGCAGTCATTGAGTATTCTAACTGCGGTATGGTGTCACTGACCTGATGACCTTCGCAAGAAGAACGGGAGAGGGAACTGGTGCAAGCCAGACTACTACTTCTACTACTACTACTACTACTACTACAGGGTGATGTCCATCCTGTCGATGAAGAGATCAGTGAGGTGCTGAGTGGTACCCGCCATGGCAGACATACCTTTCTCGGGCTGCGAAACTGAGGAGGATGAGGCGGAACTACTGAGTTAGGCCAGTGGGAGCATCCTGGCTGTGACGATGGCTGCCGATGTTGTCGCGCTGTTGATGCTGCTGCCGCAAGCCTGACCTGGTAACCTGAGGGGCGGTAGCTCGTTGCTCGGCCCATGGACGCCAAAGCGGTGGTGCTTGGGCAGCGGCGGCGGCGCCCTTATAAGCGATACATGCCTTACTGGACACGGCTTTGGCGAGGAAGAAGGTTTAGCCACCACTGGTATGCGCGCCACGCCGTGCTACGGAGACGCATCCGCTGTAGAAGAAAGAAAAAAAATTAAGTACAACGTTTGTTGCAAGGGAGAAAAAAGAAAGAATACAGTCACATGGTTATAAGCGGAGTGATTACCTTTCCTGCTCTGAGTCCACGGCATGAGCTACTTATCAACGTTATCCAGTATTTCTATCACCTCTTCAGGGAAGTCATCCTCCTCCTCTAAAAGGACCAGGTCACGATGTCTTTGTACCTCTTCGCCTAGGGCCATTTCCCTGACCCAGTCAGGTATTTAACCCTCGTCAGAATCGATATGCTGCTGATCCATCTCACCTACAACAAGTCATATATATGAATATACATACTTGTTAGAGAAAAAGAACTCTACCACTACAGTCATACAAAAAAGTACAGTTCTTTTTTTACATTTACAGGGCTGCTTTGCCATCTCGTTAGGCGCTGGAAATATAAATTTCGGTATATATACATAGCTGCTACTACTACTACTACATAGACATTTCCCTATTTTTCTAAAAATTTACGAGATTGTAGGCGCCTTGTATTTGCTGCTCCTGGAAACAGTTCCATAGCTTGTAGCTGATGTTTTTTTCCAGCCTCCAGAAGTGTCTCCAAATCTTTCTGCATTTCCAGCACGTGAGCTATATATAACAAGAACAAGAAACAAACAACCAATATAAAAAAACAAATTACACTACTAATACAAAAAAAATTAAAGTCACGTGGCAGTCCTAGGCGCTGGCTTTCCACATGAGGAGGTGTTTGCGGCGGCTCAGTCTCTTCCTCCTCCACCTCTCATCTACCCTTGTAATCCAGGATAAAGTCCTGGCGTTGCGCTGTAAAACAAGGAAAAGGAACTGAATTACTGACGAGAACTTTTTAACACACTAATTTTTTTCCTGATTTAAACACCACAATCATATATATAAAATATCCAGTTATATGGTAGTTCACATTCTTCCTCTTCTTCTTGAGCCATTCTACAACGCTTGCTACTGCCTGTGGCGGTACTGCTGCTGCTGCTGCGCTTCATGACTCACTGATGAGAGACAGAGAGAGACACACACACACAACTAAACAGACGAACAGATTATGGCTGAATGAGGCCGTGAGTGGAGGGGAGAGGGTTTATGTAGACTCACCGATTTTGCGGGAACCAATCAGGAAGAGTGGTTGATGGGAAGTCCCGAACAGTATTTTCAGTAACCAATAGGAGTGTGGCATTGTACCCCATCTGCAGATGAATGCTGCTCTGAACACGAAGGACAAGTCGGTGCTGGTCTGGCCAGCTCAAGTTTTCGTGAGCTCGAGGATTCAGCCATAAAAACCGCACTGCCGATCTGCTCTTCACTTTGTGGCAAGCTGCGGCCGCCGACGGACGCGTGGCTGCTATGCAAGTCCCCCAGCTACGACCGTGTCTCGTGTAGAAAACTAGTATGATTGTGTATTTAACAATACGTTTTTTTACATGATGCAGGATCGCCTTCAGAGTGTCGACGCGGTGTACTTGCGCTCATTTATTTATTTATTTATTCGAGTGTATTTTGCCATAGTGATTTCCATTCCACGTGCACCTGGGAAAACAGTACCCTTTTTTATGTTTAAGTGTACTTGAAACATTGTTTAAAGCAACATCTGCAAATGTACTGAGGCGTGAATACTTTACTTAATTTGTTTATGCACGCAAATATGCTGGAGTCGGAGAGAAAGACTTGGAGCTTTCACAAGTGTGCCGCAATCCTTTTTTAGAGTCAGTGGTGGTATACATCGCAAACTTGAAGCAAACTACTGTGCAATGACCTTTACGTTGAGAGACATATTCAACTAGATTTATTAACTCCTGAAGCAACTCATGTTCAAAGACAAGGTATTTCCCACAAAATCGAGCGAAGTGTCTCAGGGATACTTTCACAAGTATGTCGCGATGTTTTTAGAATACGTGTTCAAGTGTAGTGGTGGTGATATACCTCAGAATAAAAAGTGTGATTTTTTAAAATACTTTCAAATCATCTGCAAAGCTGCCTCTCTCTCTCTTTGTGCAGTGATACATTTAGTTCCTGTGACATCTTCAAGTTATATATGTGACAATATTTCATAACAACAGATGTAGTAACTACTGAAGCAGTTCACGTTCAATGACAAAGGGTATCCACGCACCGAGGATGGGAAGGAGGAGGAGAGCCATGGGTATGTCCAATACGACAGTAAGTGTACAGCATGCAGCCCTGCAGCTACCACGTGGCTGTCCTCTAAGCCAGCATGGAGACTTTTGGGGAGAGAGCCCGGCACATTGCCTCTCCTCCAGCGGGGCGTGGAGACTCTGGGGTGAACATCTAGCCTCTTGTGCTTTGGAAAACTGGCCGGACTTTTATCGAATGATCAACAATTACAGTATGCATTTATAAGTATGAGCTGTGAAGCATAACGTAGCCCCATCCAGCTGTATGTTCATTGTTTCATGAAGCATATTCGTCTTCACCAAATAATAATGCAATTAACACAGTACTCAGATGCAGGGTTACACCTAATATACTACACCTCCGCCAGCACCGACATCTCGTCCATTGAACACGTAAACAATTACTACTGTCCTCCTAGCCCAGCAGCTAGACGCAGATTGAGTTTTTGCCCGCCATTTTTCCCCAGACTGCCATGTTGGATTATGTCATGGGAGGGGAGAAGGGGAGGACGAACAGTGCCCTCTGGTGATGGTGGTGTTGTGAACTAGGTCACTTGGATTCCGGGACTCTTGGTGAACACACTGGATGGAGTTAGGGATGGGCTATGATCGCGCTCGAGAAACGCGCGACGCGAAGGCAATTTCTCGAGAATTTCTCGGGTACGCTCGAGAAATTGACAGTGCTGCGCTCTATGAGAAATTGCGCAAACCTTCAGTACACGAAGCACTGAGCCGCAGCGGTCGTACTCGTCGTACGTACGTGCTCGGAAAACTTTGAAATTCTATGATAGATATCAACTGTACTACCGTCATTAATGTTTACTGAAGTATAAGTATATGTCTCATAAGACAAAAATCATAGAATTATTGTTTAAAACAAAGCACAGAATTTGCATAAAACAGAATCTTTATTCTTACAAAATAAATTATCTTGTACATTCTGCATGTATGCATGTATGCTTAAACGTAAAAGAGAGGTACTAGGGCCTTTTATATACAGAAACTGCGTACATGAGTTTACTTACAGAAGAAACAAAGTAAACAAAAGTTGTTCAGCAGAAGGTATTTTTACATCGCATTGCTACACTGCCGTCGATTTTTGTTTAGAAATATGATTTTATTGGCCAATTGGCCTTTTAGTCTGCTTCTTTGTTTGTTTATAAGTAGTCCTGTTTTCGAAAATATTCTTTCACTGGGAACAGAAGTTGCAGGTACTGCAAGATTTTTTTTGCCACGATAGATAGACCTGGGTAACTGTTTTCATTTTTTTTTCCAGTAGTGTAAAGGATTATATGTGCGTTGTAGGTACGGTTCTTCCAAATATCGTTGTACCTCCAGGTCTATGCTATCACAACCGCTTTTCAATAGATTTTTATTGGAAACCTCTTCATCGAAAGAAGCCCATAAGGAACTATTGGCGTTTTGTACGACATGGTACTCGTGGCTAGTGTCGTTAGCAGTCGAATGAGTAGATCGTACGGTCTCTACCATGTTTGTGCACTCTGTAATTAGGCTTGCAACGGCATGTTTTGAATGAATGGGATTCGTAAATGGTAACGTTTTGAATCTTGGGTCGAGAACTGTGGCAACGGCATGTACTTGGTTTCTATTAAGCCTAGCCGGGCTATTAGTGAGTTGTGCAGATGTTGCTGTAGCTCTTGCGCTGTTGTGGTAGCCCACTTCCCATTGCATACGGTTATGATTAGCTGTCTGATTATTGGAATAGCTTTCGAAAGAGAGGTGTTGTCTTCAGTTGAGATGTCACTTGTTACCACTTCAAATGGCTCTAGTACACATAAACATTCGCTCAAAATTCGCCACTCGTCAGCTGTGAGGTTCTCTACACCTGAATACAAAGTTGATAAACAGGCTGCAGTGCATTCCTTTTGCTCCACTAGACGTTGTAGCATATAAAACGTACTGTTCCACCGGGTTTCGGTTTACTGAATCAATTTATGAACAGGTTTTTTTCATTAGATCCTGGATCTCATGGAGTTTTTCATTAGCATTGCAACTTGTTTTAAAATAGCTAACAATTTTTCTGTCCTTTTCCCGCATTATGCAGAGCTCACTGTTGCTGTTCAAAGAACTTTTCACAACTAAATTGATAGTGTGTGCTAAACAAGGCACATGTTGCATATCTATGTTGCCACTGTGAATAAGTTGTACGGCCGCCGTCGTGTTACTGGCGTTGTCAGTTGTGATGCTTACAACTTTGTTTTCAATGTTCCATTTTGAAATCACGTTATCTAACGCCTCACTAATATTTAGCGCTGTATGCTTTTCCGGGAAACGGAATGTCTCGAGAGCTAAAGCTTTCAGACTCCAATTAGTGTTAATGAAATGACCAGTTACAGCAATATATGCCTCACTAATGAGTGAGGTCCAAATATCGGTCGTTAAAGATACACAAGTAGAGTCTTCCCCGGCCAAGTTTACAGCCTCTTTCTGTTTATGGTAATCGTCCTCAATCATGAGGCGCAACTTTTCTCGATTTGGTATCGAGTATTGTGGGCCCAACAGTGAAGTGTCCTCGACGATTGAAAGCGGTTGAAAATCGACTGTTATCATGGCCACTAGTGCTTCATCTAGCTGTTGTTGTAGTTTACTTTCCTCTTTGAAGAGAAACGTAAGATTTAGATCAGTGCTCCTGCGAGTGGCTATGTTATGCTCGACAACTAGTCCAATAAAATTACATATCGTATCGTGCAAAAGCTAGGATAGTATAGGTTTGATTTTGGACTATGTTGTAGATTATCATTTTTTTTAAGCGTGGCGGACTGCTTCGGACACTATCCGAACTTTTGCACGGAATTCATGTTTTGTACCACACGTACCTGGATATTTTGTCTGCCTCACACTATTAGAAGAATGAGCATCTGTATCCACGGACGTCGCTGTTTTATTGCTCGATAAATTGTGCAGTTTAAGATGTCTAATCATGCCCGTTGTATTTTTTGATACATTACGCAGATTTTTGCGACAAATGTTGCAAGTAACGTTATCTCCATCCACCGTAAAGTATTGCCAGCACCATGACGTTCGTTTTCGAGTGTCCATATTGATCTGAATAACAACTTTACTCGAATGAAACCTGAGACATATTAGCTACGAGCTACAGCGAGCAGCGAGCGTGTTTGTCTAGCGGCGCCATTCAATTCATAAAACAACAGCGTATGTTGTCGCAGCCAACTGGCACACGCCGCCGAGCCATTTCTCGTGAGCTTCTCGAGTATTGCTTGAGAACTAGAGGCTCGAGAAATTCTCGGTGCGCACGAGTCGCCGCGCCTCGCCATCCCATCACTGGATGGAGCTACTTTCTATGACAACTCCAGTTGTTTAAGTAAACAATGTATATTTATGTCCATCCTATATGGCAGCCAGCACAGACTGAGTCCTTTTCCCAACAGTTTCCAGTTGGGGAAGCAGAGGGTAGGAGAGGGGAGGAGAGGGGGGAGAGGGGGGAGGGGGAGGGGAGAGGGGGAGAGGAGGGAGTTCAGCTTAGTGGTGGTAGCCCAGTTGACCTATTTTTCCGCCAGAATATGAACTTCCTGCCACGATGTCACTGTGACATAGCCACATCTATGACCATCATCTTCGATCCGTCATCTTGATTAAAACTGGCAACAGTGCTGATTGGCGCCATTCCCCCTTTGCCCTACTACTCATACTTACCTACAAAATTATGCATTGCTGTTGAATAATGCAACTAGCCACAAATACTTTAAAGCTCTCTGATAATGTCGTTACCAGTTTAGGACTATGGTACCCATCTTCAGTTGGTTAACTTATTGTAAAGTATCTGTGGGCCACAGTGGTTCGTTTAGAATGTGTGTGCTGTTTACACTTTGTAACATCCATTATATGCCACTGAGCAGAGGAAAAATTTCGGAAAATCTTCCTGACTAAGTAACGTTCAACGGCGGACCTATTCATTAACGGATGGTGGTTTTAGATTTCATAAAACACGTGTCAAGGCGGTGAGTGAGAAGACTACGTTGAAATTTTTCATTACAAATGTCTTACAACAAAATACTTTTCTCTCACACTGTAAATTAGTAACCTGAATACGAAGAATTATCTTTTGAATTAATGGAATTGGTTAAACAGAACTGATTGACTGTGAGATTCAAAATTACATATGCGCCTTCTTTGTTCACACTAGCAAATTGGACTTCATCAATGCAAAACAAGTATGTTCTATATAATGTATGTAATTAATAATTATGTTAATTAAATGGTCACTATGGCGGCTGAACATACTGTAGCCAAGTTGGCTAAGATTACAAAATCTCGCTAGTTGTTCCATGAGATTACCTATTAAAATTCAGTATTGTGATTACAATGAACAGCCACAACGCAACAGGTTCCATTTTATCTCAGCTTATTACTGAGTAAATGGACTTACACGGACCATGCCATTGTCATGTTCCAGAACGTTTCTGTAGGTAATTTTTTTAAGTGCAAAGATTACACAGATAACTAAATTATCTGTAAGTCAAGCAATACCGCTGACTAGCTATAAGCACGTTGTAAACATACAACGTCACCACAAACTAATAATACAGTCTACCGTGACAGTTGCGACACAAAGTATCGTTTTTGTTACACCCCAGCGATAACAGCGCTCCAAACTGCACTGAATTCGACATCGAATGAGTGCGAATATTAACGTTTACAGTGGTGTGTAATATAGTTTCTACAACAGGTTGTGTATCTACTGTTAACAAAATCGACAATAACTGAAAAGTTACACCATAGTTGTGATTATTTAGTTTCTCAAGGACCCTGCGAGATACAAAACGTTGCATTACAGGACGGTTTATTTACGATTCTCTTGTAATGTACAGACGTTTACTGAAAATTGTCGTTTTCTTTTCGTAAGAAAAAAATACTAGAAGACCTGACATTTCAGAGAAAATCGTCGTATATCTTTCCAACAAACCAGAGTTTTTTTCACTACGCCTTCTATCAAATCTGTGAATGTGAAACATTGGAAACCTATATGGAATGTAATACGTGCATTATTTAATGTGTTATTTAACGTATCAAATAAGCTACCACAGCTGTAGCTTAAGGGGAAACTACAAAGACGTGATAATAAAACGTCAAAAGCAATGAAACTCTTTCCTAACAAAGGAGAATCCAGTTCCATAATTGTTGCTAAATATGAGTCACAAACTGCAAAAATGTCCAACACATTTGCTTTTGATGCAAAAGTAATTACAATTACAGAAATATTCGCGTATTAGAAAGTAGAAGAAAATGTAAGAAAGGCCGAATCATTGGAATTCGTAAAAAATGTTTAAGTCTCAAGGAAAGTGATTATGATGATAACAACAGACAACAGAAATACACCCTTCTCAAGCATGAAATATGTTTATATTCTCTTGCTTTCACTGGAATGAGCTACAAACATAGGATATTCGAAAGTATTTCTCCACGAATGAGTTGAGGCTTATGTCATTGAATCAATGTGATTTGGCAGTTTTTACATGTATTTCTCGGTATTTCATGTTGCTTGGTAACTTACTAACGCACAGAACGCCAAGATATAACCACTCTTCCGTTAATTAGGTAGAAAATAATTAACGACAAACATCATTCTTACAACGCTTCTGACTGCTTCTCACCGTTAGGAGAGCTAGTGTTGCTTCAATTGTCAAACAATAGACTATAAATAACATGCAATGCTCATGTCCCAATTTCTGCCGTGTTAAGGCTTGAAACCAACATGTAAGCCACGTAACTCCTATCATTATGCGATGTGTGAAGTGCAACTGACAGTTACAGTTTTCCTCGTTTGTAGCTGAAAACGAGCGTTGATTTTCACTGTTCAACGAGCTTTATCAACTACTGTTACACATGTAGTAGTGCAGTTAAGCTAGTTTCTCCGAAGTTCCTGATGATAAAAGAACGGTGACACATGGTCATGTTGAAATGTAATAATAATTCTTTTTAACAACAGTTTTTTTAACAAGCGACGGAATGACTGTTCTTTAGTGAATACTTGTTTTTTTTCTTTTTTTTTTTCACTGTAAATTCTTGTAGTTCACCGCTTCCGAAGCAGTGGACGGCAAAATAAGAATTTCGCGCACAGGATTAGTTTTTTAACGATTCCTCAAAAATACGTGTGAGACGTTTTAGTACGCTTCTATAACAAAGAAAAAACGTTTACATACATAATACCAAGAGATGAATACACTAAGCGGATTCAGAAGGATGTAGGTTGCAGTAGGTACTGGGAGATGAAGAAGCTTGCACAGGATGGATTAGCATGGAGAGCTGCATCAAACCAGTCTCAGGACTGAAGACCACAACAACAACAACATAATATCAGGTATTTCCACGAATTAAGCGCATATATTTTCTGAATTTTGCTTAATCCAGTACAGACACAGAAATGATATCAAGATAGGATGCATAATGCATTACAAAACATTGACTATATTTGTGTAGTGAGCTAGATACTAACGATACGTTGTCTCAGAATCTAAGTCATTCATCAACTTCCAGCTCATGGAAATACCTCTGCTCTGCAAGGATTTCGAAACATTTTTATCTGTTTGTGAAGTGCTCAGGGTCAAAGGAAGACTTCTCTGGGCATATATAAGGGTCACTAATTATGCTGCTAACACAAAGCACAGAATTTGATCTGTAACGAAATTACACTGTAGATGGAGAACACTCAGTGATGCGAAATGAGTCAAGATCTACAATAACAACATGCAACTTCTAGGCAATGCATATTAACATTAATGTATCTCCCTCTATGCTACATAGCTATGTTCATACCTACAGCAACTAATTAACCTAAGTAAAAAAGTTCCAACTTTGAAAAAACTGCAACATCCACAGTTACACTAAATAATTGCTCCTTGTCTCCCACTGGTAGCTTAATACTAACTTGATTACACTTGATAGTTTCAAACAAAATTGTTAGTTACATCTGCAAAAACTGAGTCTTGCTCACAGTGCATTATTATTTAATACACACATTCATACCTACCAAGTATAACTTTTAAATTATTGAATTAGATCTTCAAGTAACAGAAAGAATAACTAATTTAAGTATACCTTTCTTTTGAATTAGTAGAAATCTCCAGTTCCTTGCTTTATATTAGATGGGAGCTTGCTGAATACCTCACCTTTGCAGCAGACTCCATTACTTCTCTCGGAACACTGGGCAAGGATGCAAAGTGCACATGAAAATGCTTTTGATTGCCTTGTATTGTGTTAAGTACGACACAGTTCAGCTGAAACTTGTGTTTGTTGTCAGTAAGAAAAGCCATTAAGGAATACAGGTATCGGGGAGTAAGAATTCCAGGAGCGTTTAAAAGCATTCTGCACAATGTGTGGTTATCTGCTCTACACAATAATCTTGCTGCTCGCTTCTGCTGAATAGACACTATTTACTACACATGTCTAAACACTTTCTTTACTTAAAGAGTCCTGCCCCAGAGGATTCATGTACAGTAGTGTGAAAATATGCACACACCAATGTCCTACACCCGCACTCAAAAGAAAAAAAAAAACATTTACATAGACAGCAATGTACACCCTAAACAATTTATATAGACATTGATCAAGCTTGATATCGCTGTGTTTGTCTTAATATTATCGTATATTTCTGATAGAAAAGTAAGGTAAACAGCCTTTTTTAAAACAGAATCATTATCAGTTTCATAAAATCTTTAGGATCTGCAATAAACTATATAATGTGTGGTCAGGTTGCAGCTTTCTCTGTTAAAGTGTCAGGGGGGGGGGGGGGAGGGGATATATTTTTGACGACAACATGTTCACTTCCTGACTTGGTGCCAAAAAGTTGAACTGAATTCTAAAATCAGCAATTAACACAAAACGAAAATGAAACTACTGATGGTAATAACACAAGTACTTAATTTATCGCAGAAAAACAGCACCTATCCAACATTACATCCTTGTACTGCAGAAATTTATTACTGTATCATTTAGCACAGATCTTTTAGAAACAACTTTATTTAATCCAATTTTTGCTGTAGTGGATACACTGTGTAAGGGAGAAGAAGAAAAATAGTCCAGTCAACTTAAAAATTAAGATGGTAACACATTTTAATGTATGGAAAGTTCTGCTTGTGAACAAGGAATCATTTAAGGATAAAGGAGATGAATCACCTAAAGGCAGATGAGCTGCGTCATCAACAGAAACACACATGAAATGTACAGAGCTTTATTTCGCTACCATTTGAAATGGAATTCCTTTCTCAAGCTGCAGAAGAAACACACACACAAACGCACATACACACTCTCTCTCTCTCTCTCTCTCTCTCTCTCCCTCTCCCTCCCTCTCTCTCTCTCTCTCTCTCTCTCTCTCTCTCTCTCTCTCTCTCTCACACACACACACACACACACACACACACACACACACACACACACATGCACACACCTGTCTCCCTACATTGTGCTCATTCGACTGACGGCTCTTTCCTAGCTCACAGTGAGTTTGTATGCACATTTCTCCTACAGCTCGAGAAAGGAATTCCATTCTGAAAGCTAGCAAAGTAAAGCTCTGTAGCTTTTGTATGTGTTTGTGTGTATCTGTAGACGACACAGCAGTGACAACGCATTTTTAAGGCATATAAATTTAGAAACTGATATTCTATATTACACACTGAAACAAATATAGGATATTAATTTCTCACTTGTCAGCTATGGAGTTTAAGAAAAATATAGAGAAGGTTCACCGAATGAGACTGAAATTCAATAATTTATTTCACACAAAAAACAAAAAGTACAGTTCAGCTATAGGTGCCACCACCTGTGTATGTAATTCTATTTTCAAAACAATCACAAAATACTGATTATTAAACAAAACTATTTTTGTGTCGATACTTATAATTGAGTGTGGTGTTGCTTCTAGCTGTGGAGTCTCACTTCTTCATCATGTAGCCTTGTTTTACAATACGCAATGAGTGTAGCTATTTTTCAGTTGATAAATGTGTATCAAGAGAAAGACTGTTTGTAACATGTTTATTCAGCTGAAGGAAACCATAATCCCTTTATGTCCTGCAAAACACAGGTAACTAATTTCTGAAAAGAGTTTTTCACTTTTTAAAATTGACATTTGTCAAATAGTTTCTGGTCCTTTTTTCACAGATAAACATGGTCATTGGATACAATAGATAGGTGACTTCTGTTTTTTTCTGTTCAAGATAAATGTACGGGAAATTTTAGAAATGATGAAATTTGCCAAATGTGGCACTCTAGTTTTTTGTTCACTTTGCTAGCCAAATACAAGTGTACGAAACCAGAAATAATTTCAATGGTAAAGCAATTAGCACTAGTAGATGTAACAATCTGAATATGTACCAAAAATCTCTTGAAAGTAGGTTCAGACTGTTGGATTGATATTCTGCTCCTCCACGACTTACCACAGATTAAAAAACTCTTCAAGACTTCCAGCAGATCTTGAGTGAGTTTGTATGTCAGTAAGAAACTCTTTAGTGGTGCCGATCTGCTTCTGACAGTATCCTACACAACTAAAGATGCATGTAGACCGTTAATTGTGACTATAAAATCTTTTCTTGTTGAGTGAACCAGTTAAGTTCCCTAAGGAGATTCTTTTAACGTAAACTGCCAATCTTTTACTTGCTTCGCATACCGGCATCACTAAATGGCAGACGTCATACAATATAAAGCTTATTTTGAGTAAAAACTGAACCTTATGGGTTCTTTCATTTCATTTCTTATAAAAGCATAACAAAACATTTAACACGTTTTTCGAGGAATCCTCAGAAAGGTAATGTTGCCTGCCAAACTAATATTTTGCATTCCACTCCTGTGGAAACGGTGAACTAATAGACTCACAGCGAAACAAAAACAAGTAATTCTGTTGCTTTTGAACAGAACTGTCAGTATGTTTCACCTGGCCACATGTAAAAACGATATTAATTGTATTAATATTAGGAATTTCGGAGAGATCAGGTTGCTGCACTACTACATGTCTACTAGCAATAAGGCAAACTGTTTTCTTGTTAAAACCAATGCTTGATTTCAGCTATAAATGGGAAAAATTGTAATTGTCAACTGCACTCCATGAAGTGCATAATAGCAAACTCTGCGTCCTGCCCCGAGTCACATGACTTAACTGTTGGTTTCAGTCTAATGACGTCACGCGCAAAACCACAGTCTAATACACATAGTCATGACATTCTCTGGAGAGAAATTTGTTACCGTTTGACATCTGGAGCGGCTCTTAGCGCTCCAGGCAGTGAGAGAGTAAACAGTCACTTGCGTCGTAAGGATGTTTGTCTTTAATTATTTAAAGCTTAATTAACGGAATAGTTGTTTTACTTTTGCGTTCAACGCATTAATAAGTTACCAAGAGACAGGATGAATGGCCGTGAAATGTATTTAGAAACAGCCGAATCACACTGGTTCAGTGACATAAGCTACAACTCATTCATGAAGAAATATTGTCTGTTGATATTATAATAGACAATATTGTGTGTGACCTGCTAAAAATAGTATCTGCAGCGAACCATAGAAATGTTGGCTTGGTTCCTGCTTTCATGCGGTATGATCGGCCCCAACTGAACAGCTCTGTCAGGAGGGTCAATATGGAGATTAGCTACTTGGGGCTGCTACTTTGGCGGTATTGCTAGGTGGGACCTCACAATACATGGTCTGCAGCTCAATAGAAAAGCGATGATAGCAAAATCTTTAAGTGGGAGCACAAAAACTTATGGGAGTATTTCTTTTTTAGGCTAAGGCCAGTGTCCAATCATCCAACATTGTTTGATATTAAGTTTAATGAGCAGCTCAGACAGGCAGGCACTAGGGATGTTAAAATATCACAACATACTCATAACAGTACAGTGATAAATAATTTTAGTATATCACAAGATTCTCATAAAAGCGCAGTGAAAAATAATGTTAGCGTATATTGCATCAGAATATCAGGGAATTCAAAAACAAAGCAGATGAGCGTCTTGTTTGCTTAGAAGATTTAGAAACTGAGGGTGGAATATGCATGTCTGAACATCATATAGTCACATGTATGGAAGTGATAAATGTAGATGTATATAAGCATTCACCACATGTAGGTAGAGACACTATGGAGAGAGGAGAAGTTGCCATATACATCTGTCATAGTGTGAAAAATTTGGAAACTAAAATATTTTGTGCAGAGCAACATATAGAAGCATGTGCACATGAGCTTAAACTGAATAATGGTACTTTTATAATTGTAGCCATGTATATACGTCCCTGAATGAGACTTTCACTCTGCAGCGGAGCGTGCGCTGATATGAAACTTCCTGGCAGATTAAAACTGTTCCGGACCGAGACTCGAACTCGGGACCTTTGCCTTTCGCGGGCAAGTGCTCTACCAACTGAGCTACCCAAGCACGACTCACGCCCCGTCCTCACAGCTTTACTTCTGCCAGTACCTCGCCTCCTACCTTCCAAACTTTACAGATACTCTCCTGCGAACCATGCAGAACTAGCACTCCTGAAATAAAGGATATTGCGGAGACATGGCTTAGCCACAGTCTGGGGGATGTTTCCAGAATGAGATTTTCACTCTACAGCGGAGTGTGCCCCGATATGAAACTTCCTGGCAGATTAAAACTGTGTTCCAGACCGAGACTCGAACTCGGGACCTTTGCAACTTACGAACACATCACTGAAGTTACCAGAGTTGTTCGTAAAAGTAATGTTCTTTTTAGTTCAATTTCGAAGCACACTGTGGTTGTTGTTGCTGCTGTTGAACATCCATTGTTGAATCTGTGTATCATTTTATACAGTCTTATTTCCCTTTTATGTGCACAAACCTTCTGATCACTTTGTTGCAACTCTGCTTTTTGAAGTCTCTGATCTCCTCTTCCTTCCTCTCCGCCTTTCTTCGAGCACGAAATTGTCTATTAAATACATACATACTTACTAAAATTAATAAGGAAACGACGGTTATTTAACACATAAGTAGAGCACGGATTTTTAGGTATTAGCAACATGTGAATTGTGAAATGATTTGGGTGAAGGTCACGGTTAAAGCAGGCTCAGACATGGTAATTGGATGTCTCTATAGGCCCCCGGGCTCAGCAGCTGTTGTGGCTCAGCACCTGAAGAATAATTTGGAAAATATTTCGAGTAGATTTCCCCACCATGTTATAGTTCTGGGTGGAGATTTTAATTTGCCGGATATAGACTGGGAGACTCAAACGTTCATAACGGGTGGCAGGGACAAAGAATCCAGTGAAATATTTTTAAGTGCTTTATCTGAAAACTACCTTGAGCAGTTAAACAGAAAACCGACTCGTGGCGATAATATATTAGACCTTCTGATGACAAACAGACCCGAACTATTTGAATCAGTTAATGCAGAACAGGGAATCAGCGATCATAAAGCGGTTACTGCGTCGATGATTTCAGCCGTAAATAGAAATATTAAAAAAGGTAGGAAGATTTTTCTGTTTAGCAAAAGTGACAAAAAGCAGATTACAGAGTACCTGACGGCTCAACACAAAAGTTTTGTCTCAAGTGCAGATAGTGTTGAGGATCAGTGGACAAAGTTCAAAACCATGGTACAATATGCGTTAGATGAGTATGTGCCAAGCAAGATCGTAAGAGATGGAAAAGAGCCACCGTGGTACAACAACCGAGTTAGAAAACTGCTGCGGAAGCAAAGGGAACTTCACAGCAAACATAAACATAGCCAAAGCCTTGCAGACAAACAAAAATTACGCGAAGCGAAATGTAGTGTGAGGAGGGCTATGCGAGAGGCTTTCAATGAATTCGAAAGTAACGTTCTATGTACTGACTTGGCAGAAAATCCTAAGAAACTTTGGTCCTATGTCAAAGCGGTAGGTGGATCAAAACAAAATGTCCAGACACTCTGTGACCAAAATGGTACTGAAACAGAGGATGACAGACTAAAGGCCGAATTACTAAATGTCTTCTTCCAAAGCTGTTTCACAGAGGAAGACTGCACTGTGCTTCCTTCTCTAGATTGTCGCACAGTTGACAAAATGGTAGATATCGAAGTAGACGACAGAGGGATAGAGAAACAATTAAAATCGCTCAAAAGAGGAAAGGCCGCTGGTCCTGATGGGATACCAGTTCGATTTTACACAGAGTACGCGAAGGAACTTGCCCCCCTTCTTGCAGCGGTGTACCGTAGGTCTCTAGAAGAGCGAAGCGTTCCAAAGGATTGGAAAAGGGCACAGGTCATCCCCGTTCTCAAGAAGGGACGTCGAACAGATGTGCAGAACTATAGACCTATATCTCTAACGTCGATCAGTTGTAGAATTTTGGAACACGTATTATGTTCGAGTATAATGTCTTTTCTGGAGACTAGAAATCTACTCTGTAGGAATCAGCATGGGTTTCGAAAAAGACGATCGTGTGAAACCCAGCTCGCGCTATTCGTCCACGAGACTCAGAGGGCCTTAGACACGGGTTCACAGGTAGATGCCGTGTTTCTTGACTTCCGCAAGGCGTTTGACACAGTTCCCCATAGTCGTTTAATGAACAAAGTAAGAGCATACGGACTATCAGATCAATTGTGTGATTGGATTGAGGAGTTCCTAGATAACAGAACGCAGCACGTCATTCTCAATGGAGAGAAGTCTTCCGAAGTAAGAGTGATTTCAGGTGTGCCGCAGGGGAGTGTCATAGGACCGTTGCTATTCACAATATACATAAATGACCTGGTGGATGACATCGGAAGTTCACTGAGGCTTTTTGCAGATGATGCTGTGGTGTATCGAGAGGTTGCAACAATGGAAAATTGTACTGAAATGCAGGAGGATCTGCAGCGAATTGACGCATGGTGCACGGAATGGCAATTGAATCTCAATGTAGCGAAGTGTAATGTGATGCGAATACATAGAAAGATAGGTCCCTTATCATTTAGCTACAAAATAGCAGGTCAGCAACTGGAAGCAGTTAATTCCATAAATTATCTGGGAGTACGCATTAGGAGTGATTTAAAATGGAATGATCATATAAAGTTGATCGTCGGTAAAGCAGATGCCAGACTGAGATTCATTGGAAGAATCCTAAGGAAATGCAATCCGACAACAAAGGAAGTAGGTTACAGTACGCTTGTTCGCCCAATGCTTGAATACTGCTCAGCAGTGTGGGATCCGCACCAGGTAGGGTTGATAGAAGAGATAGAGAAGATCCAACGGAGAGCAGCGCGCTACGTTACAGGATCATTTAGTAATTGCGAAAGCGTTACGGAGATGATAGATAAACTCCAGTGGAAGACTCTGCAGGAGAGACGCTCAGTAGCTCGGTACGGGCTTTTGTTGAAGTTTCGAGAACATACCTTCACCGAAGAGTCAAGCAGTATATTGCTCCCTCCTACGTATATCTCGCGAAGAGACCATGAGGATAAAATCAGAGAGATTAGAGCCCACACAGAAGCATACTGACAATCCTTCTTTCCACGTACAATACGAGACTGGAATAGAAGGGAGAACCGATAGAGGTACTCAGGGTACCCTCCGCCACACACCGTCAGGTGGCTTGCGGAGTACGGATGTAGATGTAGATGTAAAATATTTACTATGTAGTAGTGAGAATGAGTAAAATGTGTAACACCAAGAAAACATGTTATTAAATATTTATCATAAAACAGTCATTTGAACTGAAAGTAACTTGTGAATGACACCATGGCCTACTACATAATCTTAATATGCAGTTAAATATTCTAAAAACAGAAAAAGAGCATTGCAATAAGATGGTACAGTAAATTTTACATTTCTTCGTTTTTTAGGTCTATTCTGCGCTTACAAAAGACAGTTATTCTGAGGCACATCTTTTCACTACAACGTCCATCTTTTGAACAACTAGATTTCTTTCAGTCATAGGATGGCGCCAATCAGAAAGAAATTTTTTATGGGATGTTGAAGATGCAAGTTTTAGGAGACAAACTATTCCTGAAGAGCTGGCAGCTGGAGTCTCTTCTTCTCCCTTCTCCCTCACTGAGACCATTGCAGATAATAGCTAAAACGAGGTAGTCTGAATTTGGTACCAAAACAGTGTGAAATTTATTCACTACCGTCTGCCCAATATCACCTCCTACGTCAGATATGTGGCATTTGAAATTCTCAACAACTTCAAACGATTTCTGCAAGAGCTACATGAAATATTTTAATTCTTTAATGCCAATAAAAGGTAAACCTATGCTGCTATTAATGTACAGCAGAGAATTTTCGATTTTAGGTTTAGTGAAAACATTTTGTGTCTCTTGTAATCAAAGTGGGATATTCCGTGTAAAGTAGAACACACATGATTTTTAAAAGTTTAAAGTTTGGTACATTTTATATATTGTTTGAAAAGTCTGGATTTTTATTGTATGGCAGCAGTGTTTTGTTGCCAATTATTGCTTTCCCTCCATAATCTGCAGCCATTTTTATAAGGCCGTATGTTTTTCACATGATGAGAAAACGTATTATTGGAGATTTTGGCTGTTCATTTCAACTAATTGGCAGGTAATAATCATCATATCTTTATTTATATTACAGTTACATATCCTAATGTATTGCATAAACGTTATAAAATTGAAGTATGTAAATTACATCTTAGGGTAAATAATATAACACACCATTATGAACTTTCATGCAACATGAGTCACTTTCATGTAATTAAGTTTTTATATTAAGAGGAATGTAAGAGCTAACTTTATTTTAAACAGTACTTTACTACTTTGTGTGAATGTGTAACTAATATCACTATCAAAAATTCTCCAATTTCAACCAATATTGTAAAAACAAAAAATTAAATTTGTAATTTAAGTCATGTAATCTGAGTCAGAGTTATATTTTAAGGTTAAAAAAAGAGGATGCCCTTAGCATTAGTAGAAAGACAGAAAAGATGAGGGGAAAAGTTAAAGAGTGAATGAAAATACGAAGAATTTAAGAAGCCGCATCTAGAAGAAGCTAGAAAAAGTCCACAGAAGCACAAACAAAAGTACCTACAGTTGAGTCAACATTATTAGAAGAAAGAAGAGCCAAAACCTGGAACAGAGTTAGAAAACATAGGCAAAGTAAGATGCAAGAGCAGCAGCCTTGGAAAGCTGGCTTGTCGTTGTGTAAGTCACATAGTGCTCTGGGTGAAGCCACGGCTCGATCCAATCGTTTCTTGCCATCTTCACCACAGCATAAAGTCGTAGTTGTTCGTAAGCTGTTCAGTGACTTTTGTGGAAATTCATCAGATGGAAACTCTGAATCACTCAGTCATGGCAGCACCCCACAAAATAGAAGTCCTAGTTGTGATACTAGACACTTAATAATTGGTTTCTACTGTAGTGGCGACGTTAGTCGCCAGTCACCAGGCAAGAAGGACACAATATTGATTAGAGAAAATAATGAGAAGAAGGCAGTTCATATTCGTCACTTAGTCTTTTCCATCATGGAAACGTATGAGGCATTCAAACAGGAACACCCTGAAGTTCAAATTGAGAACTCTAGTTTACAGGAATACGGCCACCACATGTTCAGTCAAGCAGCAAACTAGCTCATAACATATGTTTGTGTAAATATCATGAAAATTTCATGAATGCTATCAGCAGCCTTCATAAGATACATGATAATATTCTAGCTTACAGCAACACATCTGTATCAACAATCATATGACAGCCAACCAGTGAGCTTTATTGGCAGAGTGAATTTTACACATGTCAGAATGGTAAAGGTTTCAACAAAGCCTACAAAATTGATGGGCTATAATTTGTGAATTTATGATGGTATGTTAAGAAGATGGAAGAAAATGGCTCTAAAATTATTAAAGTCAAAGAAGAAGCCCTACAGCTGATATAGTGAAATATGTAATTTCTGTAATTCCTAAATTTCTTCTTCATTGTTATACAAAGAGAGCTCAGTCTGCATCTTATTGTCAGCAAAATTAAATGGTTCTGAGCCAAGAGTCTAAGAAGTCTGCATAGCTGCATATTGAGTTTGTTGAAGATTGCACTTTCGTTTATCAAGATGAGGTGCGAAGTGCACATTGGCCACAAGCACAAGTTAGTATTTTCACTGTGTCACTGTGGAATTCAGGTTCTCATCACCCAATTGTTGTTTCAGACTACTTACCCATTCCAAGGATACTGTGATTGCACACATTAGCAAGGTACTTTCAACTGTACCTGAAAATATGAAGGTAGTTTCAATCTTGTCAGATGGACCTGCCTCACAATTTAAAAACAAATGTATTACTGTTGCTGTTCCTCAACTTCAACAGTTCCACAATGTAGGAATCTACTGGAACTTTTTTGCTACATCCTACAGTGAAGGAGCTGCAGATGGAATTGGTGCAGTTGCGAAATGGCAAGTGTGGAATGCAGTAAAAAGGGTGAAAATTCTTAGTAGGTGACGCATCATCTTTTACTCAGACAGCTGCAAGAACCACAACTATGTAGGTTTTTCACATGTCCACTGATTAAATTGAAGGAATTAACGTGAAACTCAGTCTAGCCCAAATATTTTCTTTAACAGCATCAGTACCAAAAATAAAAAGCATTCACTGCTTTCACTACGAGAACGGAGTACTACGAACATATCTGCTGTCTCCAAAGAATTTCCCTACTGCGTTTCATCATACTGAAGAGATTATAGAAAATGCAAAAAACTGGAGACTGGCACAACTGTAAGTTCTATGCTGAAGAGGTGCGTGCAATCATTGGAAACTCATCTCATCAGTGCAATGGAGCATGCTGGTCGCTAATGGAAATGGCCTGCAAAATGTGATGAAATATTGTACACACGGGACAAAATTATAAAGAAAATTAATCCACCTCATGTCAATGCAAGAGGATATTTTCAATTCTCTAAATTTTAATTTAATTTACAGTTTATTTTCCCAGATGTCATGCTCTTATATTTTTCAGTGTTAAAAAATGAAATATTAATGGTAAGTTTATCTACTTTGGAAATAGCAGGAAAAACTTTTTCCAACAATAAGTAGCAAGTAACATGAGTTACATAACATTGAGTCACACTCTTTTTTCAATATATTACAATATTTTACATGGTATTAATATTTTTAGAAGTCTGTACCATTTGAATATCAACCTAATTTGCATTTTCTGTGATAAAAAGCAGAACCATAATAGTTTGAGAACACTTTTGACCTAAACTGTACATAATGCCCCAAATTTGTAACAAGTGTCACAATATAAATTACTTTCTTGTTCCCTATTTTAATGATCTTCACTGCTTAAGTATTAATTTAAGATCTTTCTCTGAACAACACAATGTAATAATGATTCACAAAAGAAAATATGGGTTTATACACGGATAAAAAGTCAACGTAATTAACCATTGATTTCAAAATGTAACATAAGTCATCATGGAATCTCCCAACTGAAGAGTTTTTCGAAAATAAACCAGTCATAGATTTCATTGCTTGAAAACGTTCATTGTTGAGACAGACGGTCTCAACCCATGTAGCCTTTCACGTTAGGATAGGCTCTGTTGGCAATTTTATGTTCGGCAGCAATTCTCCATCAAACGACACACGATGTGGGTTTTGAGAAACGCTTTCGGATCTAGGAAATTATTTTATTTACTTCTAGGTAGCTGCCGCACACTTCTTCGGCTATATGTTGCACTGCTTGGTCCATATAGATGAAGAGGATTAAATGCGGATAGCATAGGCGAAGGGTAGTTGCCTCCTGCAGCTTGTAGGCAGCAGCATCCGAACACAGAACAAGAACTGTTTCTTCTTGGATTCGCTTAGGCCACAGTACTTTAAAACTGACCTTCGCAAAACGATCTAATACTTAATGATTTGCGTTTTCCACCACTTTGCGGGAAATCAGTACTGACTTTGACGTTCTTCTCCATCGAGTTTGTCGAAAATGAGAGAGCCAATGAAACGTCCACGCGTCTGTTGTTTCGACATCGGTTATCTACAATTGGTGGTTATTTTTATAGTTTCATGCACTTTTCAGAGGCTGCTGATAGTAACAGTTTTTCGTTCATTTCGATTTATCAGGAATCTGTTGCCTCTAATAGTTTTGTAGTAGTGCATGGTATTCAGGAACTTGGAAGTTTGTACTACGGAATGTTCTCAGCAACCACGGAAAAATTCATTTGTGGGAATTGGAATCTTTCGCACCTGCGTCAAGAGCATTTGGTTCTTAGACGATTACACTGCTTTGTTCTTTGTGTGCGTATCACTACGTATATGTTACTTAAAATTGGGACTTCATACAGCATCCGCTCCGCTTAATGGACGCTCGACATAGAACATTTTCCCTGACAGTAGTTTAAAGCGTCGTCCATCGTAACCCAAGATCTTAATTTACATGGTAATTGTGATGTAACAGGAGACATCATGAACACAAACAGTTGTGAACTCTTACGCCGCTCGCTGCTGCAAAATTTCGGGCCACTAGTATTTTGCTGCCCCACTGTCGATCTCGGCAGCACACGCTGGCAACTTAATCCGTGAACAACCCTTTTTACGTGCGTAGGAGCGAAAGAAAATTATCTTTCACTGCATAAAAATCTGGGCTTTACTCGCCATCTTTTCATGTAGCAAGAAAATCAAATTATTGGCATAACATGATTATTTCGAGAAAGGATTAAATGTCACGTAAGGATTAATAGTACCTTTTAACATACACTTTGAATTAGGCTCGTGCTATATGAAAGATCGATTACATTAGCATCATCTCTAGTTAATTGTTTCTGGATTTTACTGTACATTTTCGTCTAACAAAAGCTAACTACACCATAATAACGACACGTCGAAAAACGTGTGATTTTCCTCATCACATGCAATGGAGAAATTGTGTTCAGTAGTAGGATTGATTTGAAATTTTTGTATTTTTCAGTTGTATCTTCAGTTCTTCAGTCATAAGAAATCTACTGCATCGCAGCAACTAATATAACAATGGGTTCTAGATTTTAAGTTATCAGTCGTTAGTTAAAAAAAATAGCAATGAGCAAGAAGTGGAAGAAGTTCAATAAGGGGAAATAGGAAGAGAGACGGATCTTTCATCAATAGCATCATTAATAAATTACTTGTAGAACATAATTTGCATGGCTATATTATTCTTGTGGTCCAAGGGTGTAAAAGTACAGATAAACTATAAGTGGTAAAACAAAAATCAACCCAATACCGTACCTGAAATGTATAAAGGAATATTTTTCAGGCGGGGGCATTAACACATTTTGTCTGATAGGCATTCAGTTTTCATTGGCTGTGGGGATATGTCGGCATGACGACGTCGCACACTGAAGTCTGAAACAAAGGATCTCCGCAGTCGATTCCGATGCCAGAAACAAACGGAACAGTAGTTTACTGTAATTATTGTGGCAATATGAGTTCTCCTCTTTAATCTAAACACGCCGACTGGGTACCGCGATGAGAATGCCTTTTTTGCGTAAGTAGATAACTGAAGAAATACAGTGATATTTCCTCTTGTCTTTTACAAAATTCATAAGATTATTACAACTTCTAGTATGTATATTGGGTGAATCAAAATAAAAGAACAGATAATCAATTGTCTATTACAGACAAACTATGGAAGTTAGAAACCAATTTCGCATCTCATTGACAGAGGGAGGTTCAAAGTTCTGACACAGCTGCGCTGTTGTTTGTTTCTAGCAATATGGCGACTACACCGCAAGCGAGATCATTTTGTGTGTTGGAATCTGCGCGAAAAAAGTCCATTGTTCAAGTGCAACGTCCACTTCGCCGTCGATTCCGCCATAAGCCACCTCTGTACGAGTAGATTTATCACTGGCTTATAAAGTTCTTGGAAGTCGGTCACATGTGCAAAGGGATGAGCACTGGTAGGCCGCGCACGTCTTATGAAAATGACGAGCGTATCCGACATGGCGTTCGCACGGAGCCCTCGGAATTCCATGAGACGGGTAGGCCACGAACTTCCGACTTCCTCAACAACGGTGTGCGGTGTTCTGAAACGACGCCTGTGTATGAAGCCTTGCAACTTGCAGTTACTGCAGCAATTACGTCCCGGTTATTGAACAGAAGGTACGAATTTTACTTCTCCAGGATATAACAGAAAAAACTTTTTCCGAATCCCTAGTCTTTTCGGACGAATCGACGTTTGTTCTATCGGGTAAAGTAAACTGCCATGATGTAAGAATTTGGGGGTTACAAAATCATGGCGTCGTCGAACGTGAAGGAACTCACCGGAACTGGGTCTGTTTTATACCGTTTCTTTCACCAAGTCTCCTCTTTTCTGCGGAGGAAACTGTGACGGGAATGTTATACGTGGTCATGCTGAAAATTGATTGTTTCCTCAACTTCACGTTGATACCAGTTTTACTTTGGGATACAGAGTTATCTTTAACAACACCATCCCACAGCATTGGATTGGATGAGGTGGACAACAACATCTTCTTGTTGACTGGTTTTGACCTGCCAGATCACCAAACCACACCCTTCGCATTTTTTTTTTCTGTGGAGCAACATAAAAGACTGACTCTTTGTCCCACCTATGGCAGCTACTCTTCAAGAGCTGAAAAATAGAATTGTTGAAGCTGTACATTCAATGAACAGGGACCTATTGATTCGTGGGTGGAATGAAATGGACTACCGTTTCAATGTTTCTCGAGCAACGCATGTGCTCGTGCTTAGTGTCTGTGGGAACACAAAACTTTGAATCCTCCTCCGTCCCGGACATCGTGACATTCGCAATATGTTTTTGTCTTTCATATTGTATTATAAACATCTGGAATCTGTTATTTCTTTTTTAATCGCCTTGTATATTGTTTATAGCCTACAATTAAATAAAATGTGGATAAAGTATAAGCCATTCAACAGACTACAGAAAGTAATGCGACGAATTTATGGAACACACGGAAAATGTACATCAGACTTTCAGGGCAGAAATTTGAACCTCGCTTCTCTGTAATATAAGTCTCATGCCTCAATTAATTCTGCACTTGAATCTCGAAAGCTGGAATTTGATCGAGGGTTAACTATTGATTGTTGATTAATACAGTCCACGTCTTTCGCTACTGAAGTTTCATTGTCTCAGCAGGTTCTATCTGTAATTTTGTAAATATACAATCTAAACGTGATATTTCATAACTAAAGGCCTTCTCGTACCGGTGGTGTTCACTGGCCACAAAATGACTGGAGCTTATTGGGGATATCAATAAATTGTTCCAACTGTATTTAGCCCTCTTTCAGATCATTACCGGTATGTAGGGATCTAAAAAAAAAATAATAAAAATAAAAATAAAAAAGAAGGGGGGGAGATGCACAGATAGATAGCGGCGGCTGTGTGGAAGGGGCTAGGCGGTTTCTTAGGTTACAGGGTTTCGGGATACTACAAGAAGTACTTAGTCTAAAACGGTACAGGCGAAACATACGGAGGTAAAAATAGCAACCATAGTCATTTGAGTTGCAAATTGTGGTATTTCTGTTGGGAAAGAACCAGAGCATCAAGAGTTATTAGAAAGCACAGATTCTCAAATCGTTATAGGTACGGATAGTAGGCTAAAACAGGAAATAAGTTCAGCAGAATTTTTTGCAGAATACCTAACCATGTTCAGAAGGGATAGATTGTATGTAGTTCGCAGTGGGGTGTTTATTGCTTTCAGTAGTTTACCTTGTAGTTAAGTTGACGTAGATAGTTCCTCTGAGGCAGTAAGGATAGAGGTTATTCTTGACAACCGGAATAAATACAGATAATACAGTTGCTGAACAGTTCAAAAACATTTTTGGCTCATTTGAAATAGGTACTCCAGTCAAACAGTTACAATTGTTGGTGACTTCAACCTTCCTTCGACATGTTGGCGAAAATGCCTGTTTTCAAGTCGGTGGTAGGCATAAAACGTCCTCTGAAATCGTAATAAATGCTTTCTCAGACAATTATTTTGAACTATTCAGGAGCCAACGCGAAGTGCAAATGGTTGTAAAATCATACTTGACCTGCTAGCAATAAATAATCCTGGGAGAATAGAGAGCATATTGACGGATACAGAGATTAGTGACCACAAGGCCGTCGTAGGGAGACTAAATACCGTAATATCCAAGCCCATCAAAAATAAGCGCAAAATACATCTATTTTTTAACAAAAGAAAAATACAGATAAAAATTCGCTTAAGCCTGCCTAAGACACAGTCTCCTCTCCTTTCAACCTCTGTAAGTGAGGGCTTTGAATTCAAAGAAATAGTATCGACGGCAGTTGAGAGATACATACCAAATAAATCCTGATCCTCCATGTCACCCAAAACATATCAGAACACTGCTGCAGAAGCAACGAAAAAAGCAGCCAAATTTAAAAGAACCCAAACCCTCCAAAATTGGCAAAGTTTTACAAAAGTTCGAAATTCAGCACGAAATTCAAAGCGAGATAGAATGAAATTTTCATTCTACAGCCGTGTGTGCGCTGATACGAAACTTCCTGGCAGATTAAGGTTCGCAGGAGAGCTTCTGCGAAGTTTGGAAGGTAGGAGACGAGGTACTGGCGGAATTAAAGCTGTGAGGATGGGGCGTGAGTCGTGCTTGGGTAGCTCATTTGGTAAAGCACTTACCTGCGAAAGGCGAAGGTCCCGAGTTCGAGTCTCGGTCCGGCACACAGTTTAATCTGCCAGGAAGTTTCAAAGCGAGATGCTTTTAATAATGTCCACAACGAAACTGTCTCGAAATCTGGCACACAACCCAAAGAGATTCTGGTCGTATGTAAAGTACGTCACAGGCAAGAAGCAATCAATAACTTCACTGTGTGATAGTTATGGTAAGGTTACCGATGATAGTTCCACTAAATCAGAGTTACGAAACACAGTTTTCGTAAATTCCTTCACAAAAGAAGACAAAATAAACATTCCAAAATTCGAATCAAGAACAACTGCCAACATGAGTAAGAGAAGTAGATATCGTCCGTCTTTGCACCAAAGCAACGTAAATCACTTAATAAATGCAACGCCTCCAGTCAAAATTGTATACCAGTCAGATTAGTATACTAATACAGCAGCCCCGTTCTTAGCAATCATGTACAAGCACTCGCTCGCCGCAAGATCCGTACCTAAACAACGTCGATTTGCATTAGGACTTCGGAACATATACAGTGTTCGAACATTATGAATTACGTTGATGGAAACGACTTATTGCAAACACCCAACAGGGATTCAGAAAATATCGTTCTTGTGAAATACAACTAGCCCTTTATTCTCACGAATCATGAGTGATATTGACACGAGATGTCAAACTGATTCCATATTTTTAGATTTCCAGAAGGCTTTTGATACCGCTCCTTATAAAAGACTTCAATCAAATTGTGTGCTTATGGACATCGTCTGAGTTGTGCGACTGGATTCGGTATTTCGTGTCAGAACGTTCATAGTCGATAGTAACTGACGGAAAGCCATGTAATAAAACAGAAGTAATTTCTGACGTACCCCAAGGAAGACCCTCTGCTGTTGCTGATCTACATAAAAAATATAGGTGACGATCTGTGCCGCCCTCTTAGACTGTTTGCATGTGATGCTGTTATTGACCGTCTTGCACAGTCATCAGACGAACGAAACCAATTGCAAAATGATTTAGGCAAGATTTCTGTATGGCGCGAAAAATGGCAGTTTACTCTAAATTATGAAAAGTGTAAAGTTATCCACATGAGGGAACGATCACATAGACAATATTATGGGGAAAGTAGACCAAAGGTTGCGATTTATTTGTAGAAAACTTAGCAAATGCAGCAGGTCCACTAAAGAGACTGCTTACATTACGCTTGTGCCCTCTCTTCTGGTGCAAATACTGGGCGGTGTGGCTTCGCATTAGATAGTGTTAACTGAGGATATCAAAAAATTCAAAGTAATAAAATCTTATAAACTAAAGGAGAGTCAGATCACGTGGCTATCTCTAAATGCAATTTTCAATAAACCATGAATGTAAAAGTAGCAAGAAACAGCGAATTTGATTCTGATCATTACCTCACTAAAATTGAACTACAACTTCTCCCCAATAAAAACCAAAAGAGACAGCAAAAATTAACTAAACATAATACGAACAGGTTCAACATCACCAAAGAGGTAATAAAAAAATTCAGGAAGAAATTAAAGTAACTAAATTAGGGAAATGGGAAGAAATATCGAAAGAAATCAACAGGGCAGCGAAAAATGAATTTGGAACATCAAAAATGAAGAAGAAAGTCTGGTGGAATGAAATCTGTGAAGACGCAGTTACATAAAGAACAAAAGAGTGGAAGAAATGAAAATGTTCTGCGAAGCTTGAACACCTTGATGAATTTAGAATGCAAAGGAAAGAAACAGCAAGAATAACAAAGAGTGCTATAAGATCTTTTGAGAAATCACAACTTCTTGGCAAACAAAACAACTTTGTAGAAAATAACTACCAGAATTTCTATCAGATGTTTAAAAGTCATCTAAAGGGCTACCGAGCTCCAAGAATTTGCTTCACAGATGACAATGGTAAAGTAGGCCTAGGGAACAGCCAGAATTGTGAAATACTAAGAAAGTATTTTGAAAAATTATTGAACTGTGAAGAAACAAACTGTAAGCTAGAATTTCCAGATCTCAATGAAAACAGAATCAGACCCACCACCTACAGCTGAAGAAATTTAAAAAAATCAATAAGTACCCTTGAAAAACAACAAAGCTAGTGGAGAAGACTCGATTACAACTGAACTTATTAAATGGTCTCAAGCAAAAATTATAACTAACCTTCAGCTCATGTTTGAGGAAATATATCTTTGTTGGCAGTGGGTTATAAAATATTTTCAACAATACTACTAAACAAGGTAGAAGCAACACTTGATAGCCATTTGGGATAATTCAGAGTGGATTGAGAAAGGGCAGATCTTCCTCAGAACAGGTTTTCAATCTAAAGTCCATAATTCGTCACAGACTTACAAACTTCAAAGATGTAGTTGTAACATTTATAGATTTTAAAAAGACATTTGACACTTGATAGGGAAACACCAGATAAAGCGATCAGAGAATTTGGCATCAAATCTAAAGTAGCAAACCTTATTCGTGAAACGCCCACAGACACCAAAATAAAAAAAAAAGTTTCGGGGTGGAATATCGAAGGCATTCAACATAAAAACAGGTGTAAGGCAAGGTGATGGCCTGTCTCCTCTCCTTTTTAACTGCATACTAGAGAAAATAGTAAGAGAATGAAAACAAAACTAAAAGAACAGAAGCTGTCACCAATCAACTGGGAACTAAAAACAAAGATACTGAAATTCACTGTTTAGCATTTGCAAATGATTTTTCCCCTCTTTCTGAAAACCTAACAAATGCAGGAATACAAATCAATCTCTTAGAAGAAATAGCCAACCAAGCAGATTTAAGAATATCTGTAGAAAAAACGAAATTTATGACAAATACAAAAAATGCTCCGGAATCCCTAGCAACAGATATTGGCCAGATAAAAAGGGTAAATACATTTAAATATTTGGGAAAAATTATCCAAGAAAATGGTTTAGAAAAATTCGCTGTAGAAGATAGAGTACATAAAATGGAGAGAGCTTATGGAATAACTAAGAATGTCTACAACAAAAGGCGTCTGTCTAAAAATTTGAAGATACAGCATTACAACACAGTAATAAAACCAGAATGTCTTTATGCAAGTGAATGTTTAGCACTGAACTACAAATTACAGCAACTTGAAGCCCTAGAAGGCAAATTCACTCGAAAAATACTTGAGCCACCAAAAAAATACAGAAATATGGAAATTAAGAAGCACTGAAGAAGTTTATAGCAACACAGAAAACATAAATGAAACACTACGAAATAGCCGACTGATATTTCTTGGACGCTTATACAGAATGAACAGCGACAGGTTAACCAAACAGACTTTTAAATATCTTTGGACAAGAAGTCAACAATAGCCTGGATTCAAGAAGTTAGGGAAGATTTGGAAAGAATCAACATAAGTGAAAAAGATGCAACATAAAGAGAGATGTTCAAGAGGAAAGTGATAAAAATGGAAGGATTCCAAGGCGGGAGGGAGAGGAAGACAGGGTCAGAACTGTCCGAGGAGAGAAAAAGGATACATAGCGAAAATATGAAAGAATACTGGAGGAAAAAGAAAGAACAGCAAAGAAGGAAGCATTGAAATTTGCTGCATGATCCTTAGATGACCCAAACGAAGAAAGAAAGAAGCTAGGAGAAATCAGAGCTCGCACGGAAAGATTTGAGTATTCGTTTTTCCGTGTGCTGTTCTAGAGCAAAGTAATCATGTAGATTTATATGGCACTGATAACGGCATCTTCAGGTGAACATGTAACTGAAACATAAAAATAAAAGGCTAAATACAACTGAAGTGTTTATTGACACCCAAGATGATTAGTCATAGCTGTGGTTGCCCTATCTGCAAGGTTGTCTACTAGAGCTTATTTTATTAAATGTTTCTATGGAAGAACTAGACGTGACGATTACAGAGAAAATCAACACAGTAATAACGAATTATCGGCTTGAATTATGAGAACCATACAGTTGCTTCTTTAAGAAGAACTGCAGTTAATGTTGAGATGATAGCTCAAAAGTATAGTTAAGTCAGTGGTGGGATTTTAGTAAATTTAGTTTATCAGCTGCATATTAATCGTGTATTTCTCATCAGTCAGTTTCTTGTGTGCTCTAAATAATTTTTTAAGTATGTGCTGAACTCCTTCATAAGCAAGGTCGCCTGTCGTTCAGTACGAACTGCACATGCCTGCATTCCAGTCATATTGAGGCATCACCACGTGCACTGCGCTACTTTTCCCTTGCACGTAAGCTTGAAGGTTACCTTCTACAAAACTTTATATTCAAGTTGAAGGTGAATAAAGTGAATAATACAGAAGTCGAAAAATTTCATTGGTCACACGAAGCTCCGAAACGTAACACTCTTCCAGCCACTACTCTTGACTGCTTTGTCGAACTACACATTTTACTCTATAAACTTACATCGAGGGTCATAGGACAAGAAGTATCTTCTTTTACGCTAAAGCGAAGTAGAAATCATGGCTGCCTTTTTAGTAGCACAAATCACTGGTGTCGGGAGTATTTCTGCAGCTACTGGCCACGTACTGTGTGCCCTGCCTGTGCCACGGGGAATCGGCCAAACGCCGTACGACGTTCAAATTTGCTCCGGGGCTGGAGAGTCCTAATCGGCTGTTCAAATGTTTCCCGTAGCGACTTGCGCTCCCTGATTGGCCAGCGGTGGGCATGCGCACACCTGCAAACAGCCCTGCTTTGTCAAAAGACGAGATGCTCGCAGGCCAACTGATGGCCACCGGCCTCCTCGTTCGGCACAATATAGCAGCCTTGGATGACACCAGCCCAACTGCAAATGGAGCCCTCCTCCAATCTTTAGCCGTGGATGTGTGCTAGATTTATCCAAACGCGGCACCATTTGGAAACGTTCCTCCCGTCTTTTCCATGGAGCTTCCGCAGTCCGCCAAGTTGCAACTGTGGCCGCGGCCAGCATCCACACAGCCTTAGTAGTGTGCGATGCTCGGGAATTATGCTTATCGTCGTGAAAACGGCTCCACACAAAAGGACATGACCGACGTACCGCAAACCGGGTGGGCACGTTGCACATCAGCTACGCAATTGTTGATGGTGTTGAGACATCAACCAACCACAAATTTATTTTCAGTTCCTTTATACAAAAGGTACTGTTACCGGTTTCGAATCATTACGATTCATCTTCAGACGGTTTTCATGCTTTCAGTAGAACATGTGGTGCGTTTCTTTACAGATTAATTGTCCTAAAATATTAATAATACATAATTGTAAGCACGTCACACAGATGGTTGCGTTACAGATTTGCATTGGATGTGACTTACGTGACGACTACCGTCGATGAGAATGTTGCAAGTGCTTCGACATCTAGCAGTAGTGATGACTCCACAGGATCAACTAAGCACAGTGTCGATGGTTCCTGAATGTGATGCATTTTCCACTTTTAGTCATCTTCACCATACTATGATGTTTTAAACATGATGGCTATTCATTACACCCCACGCACAACCCCACTTTCGACCTCCATTGGCTATTAAAAAAAGAATGATTATAATGTTGAGATTACTACTACATATACAGGGTCTGGACAAAATTAAGAAAACACACCGAGAAATGCTTCATCGAACATAGAAGCAGATGTCAGCCAAGTCCGCAGGTCGTGTTGTGTGTCTGATCAAGAACGGAACCTTTGCAAAGTCCTCAGTGCGTTGCAAGTGTCAATAGGGGTCTGAATAGTACTCTGTGTAACTGTTAGTGAGTTATGACGGAGCTAAGTGAATTCGAACGTGGACAAATACAGGGTGTCCAGAAAAGGACTCCCTGATTTCAAAATTAATTATCTCGAAAACAAAGATCGATAGAGGAATGCAGTAAACGGCCTGTTTATTGTGAAAGCAGTAAGAAGTTTATACAGCAGTTTGAAATAATAGTTACAAAAGCTGCTAACAGATGGCGCCTTAATAGCCATACGTAATGCCTAGTATAAATAGTGATCCGAAGAGCAGAGCGAACAGTTCCACTATTGAAACGTGAAAGGAGATTAGGGTACGGAAGGAAGAGATTAAAACCATGTACTCCATTGAACAACGCGTTTTTCTGGTGCTAGAGTACCACAGGTTAGAAGAGAGACCTATGGCAACAAGGCGAAATTTTCAAGCACGATTTAATGTTCCAAAAGGACCCGATACGAAAACCATTCGTACGGTCTTCGCAAAATTTCAACGAACAGGCATGATCTAGTGGGGCCAGTTGGCCGCAAGCAAACCGCGGTTACGCCTGAAAATGTCGCCACAGTTTCTGGAATTATTCAGTGAAATCCAATGTCATCCGTCCGTAGAATTGCATCTGAGACTGGTTTGAAGCGTACCAGCACGCAGAAGGTTGTCTTTGCTAATCAGATGCTCACAATGATTGATAGTGAAGGATTTGATGTTGGCTGCATCTGGTTTATAGATGAAGCAAACTCCCACCTGAATGAATACGAGAATAAGCAGAACTGGCGATTTTGGGGTTCCGAAAAGCCATATTGGTGTGAAGCGAAACCCCTGTATTCTCCTAAAGTTACTGTGTGGGCTGCAGTATGCAGCAGAGGCATTATTGGCCCTTTTTTCATTCTAGAAACGGTCACTGGTGCACGTTACGTTGCAATTTCGGAACAATTTGTCGCCACACAGCAAGCGTTAGAGGATCGACTAGGTACTGAATGGTTTATGTAAGATGGAGCCGGACCACATCGGACCGAACAAGTGTTTCGCTTTCTTGAGGAATACTTCGGGAATCGAGTCATTGCTTTGGAATATCCCAAATTTACTGGTGCAGGCATGGGTTGGCCTCCATATTCGCCAGATTTATCTCCCTGTGACCTTTTTTTGTGGGGCACAGTGAAAGACATGGTCTACCCGAAGCATCCCGCTACGCTGGACGAGCTTGAATCGGCGATCTGTGTGGCATGTGAATCCATTTCGGTAGAAACCTTACGAAATATGATGGCGAATTTCATTCTTCGTTTGCGCCACCGCTGTAGTGCCAATGGCGAACATTTTGAAAACATTGTGATGTGATTGTTTGCAAAAATTGTTTTCATGCGATTATTTCACTTATGTATGCTGATATGAGCTGTACAGCGTACAGCGCCATCTGTTAACAGCTTTCGTAACTATTAATTCAAACTGCTGTATAAACTTCTTACAGCTTTCACAATAAACATACCGTTTACTGCATTCCTCTATCGATCTTTGTTTTCGAGATATGTAATTTTGAAATCAGGGAGCCCTTTTCTGGACACCCTGTAGTTGGATCTCGTATGGTCGGTGCTTCCGTCTTGCAAAAGTCGCTGCAGAACTGAATGTCGCACTCGCAAACCATGTCAGCACCAAAACAACACGAAGGGAGCTCCATAAGCTGGGAACTGCAGAGTGAACTGGAGCTCGAAAACTACTCAGGAGAGCAATGAAAGAATGTAATTTGGTCGAATGAGTCTTATTTGACACTGTTTCCAACTTCCTCCGAGTTAGCACCCCTGGAGAGAAGCATGACGAGGTTTTAGTAATGACTTACGCACCCACATCGTGATATTCCATGGGCCCCATGATTATTCCAGTAGGTCGCCTTACTGCCAAGGACTAAGGACCATTTTCGCTGATCGGATCCATCCCAAGGTACAATGTGTGTTCCACTGTGGTGATGCTGTGTTCCAAGACAACAGGGTATCTGTTCACACAGTTCGCATCGTTCCGGACTGGTTTCGTGAGCATGAAGATGAACTGTTGCATCCCCCTGACCACCACAGTCATCATATCTCAGTATTATTGAGTCCTTATGGTCTACTGTGAGGTGTGTTCGCTACCCACCTCCATCGTTATTACCTGAACTTGCCACTATTTTGAAGTGGGAATGGTATAAGCCTCCCTTAAAAATCATAAGGTGTCAAGCATGGTCATGTGTTTTGTTTGTTGTGTTTACATATTTCTGTGCGCCTCTTGTAGTCGCTATCCTTGTCGTACCGTGACACCAACTTCTTTATCGCTTCATCAAAGAATGGTGCCACCCGGTGCTTCAGCAAGTTATTGGCAGCGTCCTTGAGCTGATCATCGGTCGTGAAGTGCTGAGTAGCCAGCCAAGCTTTTATCTTGGGGAAAAGATTGAAGTCGCTTTTGGCCAAGCCTGGACTGTGTCGAGGATGTTGGAAAATATGAGTTTCTCCTTTTTACAATCACTAAATGGAATCACATTTTCCACTAAGAAAAATGATTCCTTCGTTAATCGTTGCACGACATTTGTTTTGGGCTGATATTCGGAGTTTCGCAGGAGTCTCACAATAACCCGAGATGATCCAGTATTCTCAGGCGTTTTTCTCATGAAATCTGTTGAAAAAAATTCCTTTATTATCCCCAAAAAGGCTTGGGCTTATTGGTAGAATGACTGTGATTCCACTTATAACACTACTGGCTACTACTAAATTAGCAGTACACCGATAATGTTGCTCTTGTGAAAGGATTTTAATTTGTGACCGTGGCAGTGTGTAATGGAAAGGCATTGGATTGTTTTTCGTCTCTCGAAAGATTCCTATAGAAAGAAAACAATAGCAAGACATGGATAATATCCTTCAAACAATTAAATCTTACCTTTAAGAACTTGTGGTTAGTCACTGAAATGGTAGCAAATCCTTCATATACTTGTAATTCATCAATACCAATACTATTTGCAAAACTGACTTTCCATTTGGAGAAGACAACCATAATCTTAATAATCTGTTTATCTCATCTGGCCTGGTATTAAATCTATCATTTTGTAACTCATGACTGCTACTGCTGTATGTAAAAATGATGGTGTTCAAAGCTGTATACTTGTTTTACCAGCCGTTGCACCACTTCCAAAAATTTCGTGTCTGGAAATATTGACTGAGAGTGCAAATTCTATTTCTATTTTTTATTGTGTGCAGTTTAACGTCGTCCCTGGGGCCATGAGTAAGATCTCACAGATATTTCTTTACGTGAACAACGTTTAGTGTTGTAACTGCAGTACATTCTTTGTGATGCGATGCATTGTTTCCCGCCCGAATACAAGTGACAGTTATGTAGCGCATTCCTGTTAATTATTGTTATGTATGCGCCGCTGAAGAACTTCAATGAAATTGCGCTTACTTTTCTTGACATCTTTTCCTAACGCGATTAAATACTCATCAAATGCCGGCAGTTTTTTAACCATTTCAAATTTTGTTGCTGTCACATAATGCATGTAACCGAAGATTTCAACTTATGAGTATCGCAATGTACTCTGTACGCAATATGACACATTCTTAATCATAGCTCACAAGTCACTAAAGTTACTTTCATTATATCTACATTACATTAGGGCAGCAGGAGAAGAAGAGTGTACGAAGAAACAGAGAAATGGTTAACACCCAAATTGGGGAGGTATCGTTCGCTGTCGATGTATTCAAAAAAGTATAATGGACCCCCTACCTACGTTTCAACATAATAAAGTGCATGAAATTCAGATTTTCACTATTTTACTCAAACGCTCAGTGTAATAGTGCACGGACCGTTCACTGTTTTTTATGTGTAAGTGCATTTTCCACAAGAAAGTAACAGCCAACGTTGACAGTATGAAAATGTTTGTAATCGTAATTATAACCGTTTTCAATCCACAAAACATCTCTGGTAAGCTGACAAGGTTGTTCGCTGTTTCGACTGGACCCCCTACCTACGTTTCAACATAATAAAGTGCATGGAATTCAGATTTTCACTATTTTACTCAAACGCTCAGTGTAATAGCGCACGGACCGTTCACTGTTTTTTATGTGTAAGTGCATTTTCTACAAGAAAGTAACAGCCATGTTGACAGTATGAAAATGTTTGTAATCGTAATTATAACCGTTTTGCATCCACAAAACATCTCTGGTATGCTGACAAGGTTGTTCGCTGTTTCGACTGCGACGGAAACTGTGTTCTTGCGAAAAGTCACCCTAATGTCATGAACACATACAGATACGGAAAGTGCCAGAATATAAACAAGAATGACCAAAATCATCGCACTTGCATTATTTTTTCGCTGCATGTAAGCTGTTGTCATATTATTCTCACATGTCCATCTGTATGCTGTTTCAAATCTTTACGTTTCTTTGTACGTGAAGAACAAACTGTTAAAGTGTTTTCTGAGTTTCTGCTTATGTTGCTCGAGATGATATCTCTTTGTTCGTGTTCTATACTGGTTGGGATAACAGGACGTCCGATTTTTCTCCATGAATTGTAATGGAACTGGATATTACAGGGGTTCATTTGGATAGTTGTTCTACTTTGTCACGGCACTGTTTAAACTCGTGTCGGCTAATTTTGTGTTAGTAGTTACTACGTAATTTTGTCGTATAGTTTTTAAATTATTTTGTTCAGTTTCTAGGCTGCTTAGCGTGACCTCAAGCCTTGTGTTTTGTCTATTTCTGTAACTGTCCTGTGTTTCGTTCAAGAGTTTTATCATGTTCAGTTTAGTAAGTCTAACGAAGTTGAATGATTGATTTCCGCATTCGCGTTTACCGGACTTGCAACGACTGCGTGCGAATTTTCAGTAACTGAAGATGGCGCGTGTATTGTTCGAATGAAAGAAACGGAAGCAAAACCCGAATCGTGTATTGTTTGAGTGAAAGAAACGGATGCAAAACCCGAATCGACTGTCTCAATAGGTGTTTTTTGTGAAATTTTGCATGACAGGTTACTTGTCACTAGCCGTCTCGTCTTCTGAAATTTCTTGCTCACTGTTGGAAATCTGTTCCATTGTCTTTACTGATAAAAAACTTATTTATGTTGAGAAGTTATTTGCATTCTCTGAAACCCCAAGTAAGTCATTTATATGTATCGACTATTGTGCTTCTTCTGTTTCATTAATAACTGAAACATTACTTTGTGATGTAATTTCAGATTTAGTAACACTACGAAGTATTGTGTTGCTAGCCCTAATGTCTAAATGTAAAAAATGAGTCACCAAACAGGCTTTCTAATTGCAGTTAAATAACGGAAAGTAATTAATAAATTCTTTCACGCAACAGAAATATTGCGAAAGCTCTATGAACACGGAAATTTCTAGCACGGTTTGTACTATCGTCTGCCTACGCAATAAAAATCTTCACACTCAACTTTTTTTTTTTGCAAAAGGACAAAAAAATTTCACAAAAAAATGAAAATAAAATTACAATAGTTGAAAACGTAAATTTAAACGTTAGCACATATATGTGTAGCCCTGATTTGCTTTAGAGAACCTGTGTTGCAATTTAACTTCCTGATCACAGAAGAGACAGAGGACTGTTCTAGGCGAAAAGAGTTAACATATGTAAGCTTTCTATTTAAAAAAATGTCTATATGTGAGAAAAGTGAATGCATTGATTTTAAAATCTTCCTCCTCAAGTAACGCGTACTGCAGATAACGTATTCAGTTACTGAGCAAACCTGACAGTCGGTTGGCCCAATGTTGCGCGTGTGTACAATGTCGTGAAATAAAAACTATAAACTTCATTTAATGCCAAATTTGAAATAAAGAACATAAATCTAATCAAATTCCAAAGGAAACTAATTGTGTGCTTAATGAAAACTACACAACTAAAACTTAGTAACGAGGTATGCTAGTGCGATTTTTGACTTGGAATATCCACAAAAATAAATTACTGCTCCACTCGGAAGAAAATAACCATTTGAAATGAATCACTGAGGTGGGGTTTACTTTAAAGAAAATTGTTTTGTAAGAAATTCAGCTCTGATTATTGGCAAAAAGAGTGCACAACATAAGAAGATTCTCACAATTACAAAATTATCTAATTACAAAGAAACTACAAACATACCTTTTCAATTCCACGAAAATCTTCTCATTAATAAAAAGAACAAGAAAGTATTATACATCAGTTTTCATCCACATAATAAAGTATTCCAGATAGTTTCTCCCAGATTCACAAACAACAGAGTTCTTTGAAAAAATTCAACTGCTCGGTTCTATGTATCACAAAAAATTACCCCAACGCTGCACAACTGCCTGACCAGCAAGTCAACCACAGATAAGACTACATAGCGTCAAAGATAGTCTTCACTATTCATGTTATGTTCTTATTCATCTTTGTCCCAGTGTAGTAAAGGTGAATTATTTCCAATAGCAGAAAACATATGAAGTCTTCACATCATCCTTATAATATTTAGTTCAAATGGAACATGTGGTACCTAGATCTAGTATAGTTTGAATAACCGTAGCCAGTTGCTTATTATAGCATACAAATGTCAAATATCAGACAAGTGCACTTCATTAATGCTGTAGCTGTAAGATGAAACTTAAATCTGGCTCAATTATTGGCAGGGGGACCCAAAATCTAATCTGTTAGCAGACTGAAAACAAGGCTGATTATTTTAGTCACAAGACAACATGAGAGAAACTATTAACTATATACACACGAAATTATAAACACTGTTACTTGGTAGAGCACTTTCCCGCGAAAGGCAAAGGTCCCGAGTTCGAGTCTCGATCGGGCACACAGTTTTAATCTGCCAGGAAGTTTCATATCAGCGCACACTCCGCTGCAGAGTGAAAATCTCATTCTGGAAACATCCCCCAGGCTGTGGCTAAGCCATGTCTCCACAGTATCCTTTCTTTCAGGAGTGCTAGTTCTGCATGTTTCGCAGAAGAGCTTCTGTAAAGTTTGGAAGGTAGGAGACAGATACTGGCAGAAGTAAATCTGTGAGTACCGGGCGTGAGTCGTGCTTCGGTAGCTCAGTTTGTAGAGCACTTGCCCGCGAAAGGCAAAGGTCCCGAGTTCGAGTCTCGGTCGGGCACACAGTTTTATTCTGCCAGGAAGTTTCATATCAGCGCACACTCCGCTGCAGAGTGAAAATCTCATTCTGGAAACATCCCCCAGGCTGTGGCTAAGCCATGTCTCCGCAGTATCCTTTCTTTCAGGAGTGCTAGTTCTGCATGTTTCGCAGAAGAGCTTCTGTAAAGTTTGGAAGGTAGGAGACGGATACTGGCAGAAGTAAATCGGTGAGTACCGGGCGTGAGTCGTGCTTCGGTAGCTCAGTTGGTAGAGCACTTGCCCGCGAAAGGCAAAGGTCGCGAATGCGAGTCTCGGTCGGGCACACAGTTTTAATCTGCCAGGAAGTTTCATATCAGCGCACACTCCGCTGCAGAGTGAAAATCTCATTCTGGAAATTCTTATGCTGTCCCTCCAAAGACTAATAACCAGTAACTGTCCTGAATCATCACGCTTTTTGCATGTAACTGTAATGCTGTACAGAGATTTCGATTAGAACAGTCTTTAAGCTGAATATTATAAATATTTATTTTTTTTGGCAAATGAACTTAACTGAAACTTCAATTATCCTTTTATGAAAAATACTTGGGGTACTTCAAAACTTACGCTCACTAAAGAATTATAAAATTTACTCCTCCACACAGTTTATTAACTGTAGTGAAAGTTTACTGAAATGACTTTTCAGTTAAATGAAATTGGATACTCGGAAATGATGTAGCACTTGAAATAGGATTCTGTCTCAGTAAATAACTAAGGATAAAATACAGTACCGGTGCTCAATAAACGTAACCTTGTTATTGAAAAATAAACCATATAATTGGTCCATGCAATAGTACAGCACTCAACTGATAATATGAGATGAACATGGTGGCAGTAGCGATCTACTGTGTCTACTCCAAAACGGAGGCAAAAGTATCCATGGCTCTTGCAGAGTAACTAGATCTGAAAATTCGGGTCTACTGAAGCACGGGATAGAACCCGTCGGCTTTCATCAATGACGTCATAGGTTCGTGATAGATATTAATGTCTTTACTTTCGAACCATAGATAATAAATCGGTTGTGTGCTGCGGATAAGCGCCATCATTGTACATTTAAAAAAATTGAATGTGGTTATAAAAGAGAGCACTAGATATTGCGTAAAAAATTTTTTCGTGTGCGTTGATTTAAATAATTGGTTGTTTGCAATTCATTCGGTACTTAATTTCAGTCTTAGTGAGTCTGAGATAATTTGGACTAACATTTTTTTTTCTTTTAGGAGAGTTTTTAGTTTTTCATTTTCGTTTATAGGTATGGATTTATCTATTCCAATGAATCTGGATGATTCAAAGGCTGTGGGCGTAGACATGTTGGCCACGATTCGATTTTTACAAATGTGTGGTCTTGTTGCCGATTATGTTCGATGTCGTGAATGCGGCGAACATTTACGCCTGACAAGTGTGTGTACTCGCCGTACTCACGACATATTCGTATAGCGCTGCAGCAAAGATCGCTTGTGGCGGTCCATTAGACGAAGATCATGGTTCGATAAATCTAAGCTCGCCTTGAGGAATATCATAAAAATTACGTACTGTTAGTGTTTGAGGTATCCTATGTAGCTGTGTGTGCATGAATGTCGTGTGAGCGAGCGTACAGTTGTAGATTGGTACTCTTTTTGGTGGGAAGTTTGTGGTGAGTACATAAAGTACAGTGGGCCGTTGGGGGGGGGGGGGTGGGGGGGGTGGGGGGGTCAAGTGTTATAGTCGAAATTGACGAGTCGGATTTTGGCAAAAGGAAGTAAAATGGGGGTGAACCTCCGGTAGGATTATGAGTTTAAGGGGCTGTAGTTTCAGGTCGATAATGTAGTTTTTAAAATAGCTCCCAATAGAACAAAGGAAGTTTTGGTCACAGTAATTGAAGATCATGTTGCAGAGGGTTCCGTAGTGATTTCAGATGGGTTTTTTTTCATGTAGGGATTTGGGCAATAGGGGTTATTAGCATCTTGTTGTTAGTCAAAATGTTGTATTCACATTTTTATCCACTGAGACTTGTACAAATAGCATAAAAGGTTATTGGTCAACTGTAATATTTGTTGTAGGGAGGGGGAAACGACGGATTTCGACACTACAGAGTCACTTAGATGAATATTCATGGAGGCGTAGTATATCCGATACGTATTGCCTGTTCAAGTGTTTTCTTAAACGTGTTGGGCAGATGTATCGTCCAAAATTTGTTAGTTAATTTCAGATTGGGATGGGGGTTGGGGGATGAACATGTGTCTGTGTATGTGTGTTTTCGTAGTGTGTGTCTTGTGTATGTGGGTATGTGATTTTTGTTCTTGTCTTTCTAAGTAAACTTCTGTTTTCTTTTGCGGAGGAGTTTCCATGTGGTAAGTTCAGTTTTTTGTTTTTTTGTTTTACTGCATTTGTCTATTTCGATCTATTTCATTGTTGTATTACACCGTTACGCACGAACGAATGCATGCTTTCGCGGCGATATCCATTAATAAAACATTTTCGGATTTGAAGCCGCGTCAAGTGGTTTACTGACCACGAGCTTTCGGCAGAGATCTCCTCTGCCACTGTCAAGTGGATGACTTTCGTGTGGTTGTCATTGCCGTGCTTATATAGCCGCGCCGTCGCTCGTGACGTCACTCGTGACGTCACTGGTGCTCGGTTCTGCTCCATATATGGTGAAGGGGGGCAGCAGCCTTTTCAGTAGTTGCACGGGCAACAGTCTGGATGATTGACTGACCTGGCTTTGCAACATTAACCAAAACGGCCTTGCTGTGCTGGTACTGCGAACGGCCGAAAGCAAGGGGAAACTACGGCCGTAATTTTTCCCGAGGGCATGCAGCTTTACTGTATCGATAAATGATGATGGCGTCCTCTTGGGTAAAATATTCCGGAGGTAAAATAGTCCCCCATTCGGCTCCGGGCTGTGACTACTCAAGAGGATGTCGTTGTCAGGAAAAAGAAAACTGGCGTTCTACGGATCGGAGCGTGCAACGTCAGATCCCTTAACCGGACAGGTAGATTAGAAAAATTAAAAAGGGATATGGATAGGTTAAAGACAGATTAGTCGGAATTAGTGAAGTTCGGTGGCAGGAGGAACAAGACTTTTGGTCAGGGGCTATAAACACAAAATCAAAAAGGGGTAATGCAGGAGTAGGTTTAATAATGAATAAAACAATAGGAGTGCGGGTATGCTACTACAAACAGCGTAGTGAACGCATTATTGTGGGCAACATAGAAACGAAGCCCACGCCAACTATAGTAGTACAAGTTCATATGCAAACTAGCTCTGCAGATGACGAGAAATTGAAGAAATGTATGATGATATAGAAGAAATTATTCAGGTAGTGAAGGGGGACGAAAATTTAATAGTCATGAGTGACTGGAATTCTACAGTAGGAAAAGGGAGAGAAGGAAACATAGTAGGTGAATAAGGATTGGGGCTAAGAAATCAAAAAGGAATTTGTCTGTAAGAATTTTACACAGAGCATAACTTAATCATAGCTAACACTTGGTTCAAGAAACATGAAAGAAGGTTGTATACATGGAAGAATCCTGGAGATACTAGAAGGTATCAGATAGATTATATAATGGTAAGACGGAGATTTAGGAACCAGGTTTTAAATTGTAAGACATTTACAGGGGCAGATGAGGACTCTGACCACAATCTATTGGTTATGAACTGTAGATTAAAGCTGAAAAAACTGCAAAAAGGTGGGAATTTAAGGAGATGGGACCTGGATAAACTGAAAGAACCAGAGGTTGTACAGAGTTTCAGGGAGAGCATAAGGGAACAATTGTTAGGAATGGGGGAAAGAAATACAGTAAAAGAAGAATGGGTAGCTCTGAGGGATGAAGTACTGAAGGCAGCAGAGGATCGAGTAGGTAAAAAGACAAGGGCTTGTAGAACTCCTTGGGTAAAAGAAGAAATGTTGAACTTAATAGATGAAAGGAGAAAATATAAAAATGCAGTAAATGAAGCAGGCAAAAAGGAATACAGACGTCTCGAAAATGAGATCGACAGGAAGTGCAAAATGGCTGAGCAGGGATGGCTAGAGGACAAATGTAAGGATGTAGAGGCTTATCTCACTAGGGGTAAGATAGATACTCCTTTGGAGAAAAGAGAACCACTTGTATGCATATCAAGAGCTCAGATGGAAACCCAGTTTAAGCAAAGAAGGGAAAGCAGAAAGGTGGAAGGAGTATATAGAGGGTCTATACAAGGGCGATGTACTTGAGGATAATATTATGGAAATGGAAGAGGATGTAGATGAAGATGAAACGGGAGATACGATACTGCGTGAAGAGTTTGACAGAGCACTGAAAGACCTGAGTCGAAACAAGGCCCCGGGAGTAGACAACATTTCATTGGAACTACTGACAGCCTTGGGAGAGCCAGTCCTGACAAAACTCTACCATCTGGTGAGGAAGATGTATGAGACAGGCGAAATACCCTCAGACTTAAAGAAGAATATAATAATTACAATCCCAAAGAAAGCAGGTGTTGACAGATATGAAAATTACCGAACTATCAATTTAATAAGTCACAGCTGCAAAATACTAACATGAATTCTTTACAGACGAATGGAAAAACTGGTACAAGCCGACCTCGCGGAAGATCAGTTTGGATTCGGTAGAAATGTTGGAACACGTGAGGCAATACTGACCTTACGACTTATCTTAGAAGAAAGATTAAGGAAAGGCAAACCTGCGTTTCTAGCATTTGTAGACTTAGAGAAAGCGTTTGACAATGTTGATTGGAATACTCTCTTTCAAATTCTAAAGGTGGCAGGGGTAAAATACAGAGAGCGAAAGGCTATTTAGAATTTGTACAGAAACCAGATGGCAGTTGTAAGAGTCAAGGGACATGAAAGGGAAGCAGTGGTTGGGAAGGGAGTGAGACAGGGTTGTAGCCTCTCCCTGATGTCATTCAACCTGTATATTGAGCAATCAGTAAAGGAAACAAAAGAAAAATTCGGAGCAGGTATTAAAATCCATGGAGAAGGAATAAAAACTTTAAGGTTCGCCGATGACATTGTAATTCTGTCAGAGAGAGCAAAGGACTTGGAATAACAGTTGAACGGAATGGACAGTGTCCTGAAAGGAGGATATAAGATGAATATCAACAGAAGCAAAACGAGGATAATGTAATGTGGTCGAATTAAGTCGGGTGATGCTGAGGGAATGAGATTAGGAAATGAGACACTTAAAGTAGTAGATTAGTTTTGCTATTTGCGGAGCAAAATAACTGATGATGGTCGAAGTAGAGAGGATATAATATGTAGACTGGCAATGGCAAGGAATGCGTTTCTGAAGAAGAGAAATTTGTTAACATCGAGTATAAATTTAAGTGTCAGGAAGTCGTTTCTGAAAGTATTTGTATGGAGTGTAGCCATGTATGGAAGTGAAACATGGACGATAAATAGCTTGGACAGGAAGAGAATAGAAGCTTTCGAAATGTGGTGCTACAGAAGAATGCTGAAGATTATATGGGTAGATCACATAACTAATGAGGACGTATTGAATAGAATTGGGGAGAAGAGGAGTAAGTGGCACAACTTGACAATAAGAAGGGACCGGTTAGTAGGACATGTTCTGAAGTATCAAGGGAACACAAATTTAGCATTGGAGGGCAGCGCGGAGGGTAAAAATCGTAGAGGGAGACCAAGAGATGAATATATTAAGCAGATTCAGAAGGATGTGGGTTGCTGTAAGTACTGGGAGATGAAGAGGCTTGCACAGGATAGAGTAGCATGGAGATCTGCATCAAACCAGTCTCAGGACTGAAGACCACAACAACAACATGGTAATGTTTTGGCCGCGCGACCGTCTAACCCGCTTGAACTCCCTCAACACCGGATCCCACGCTTTAATCAGCTGCAATCCGTCGTCTCTATTGAAGGAGTTGTGAGAAATACTAATCTCTATGGCCTCGTTTATCACGCTATCCCAGAAGCCGTTAGTCCGTTAAATAATAGACGTCTCATTGAATGCAATTCGGTGTTCGTTTTCCAGAGCATGTTCTGCTACAGCTGACTTTTCGGGATTGCGCAGACGGTAACACCTTTCATGTTCTAAGCGGCGCTGTTCAATAGTTCGAACAGCGTGTCCGACATAGAACTGCCCACATCCACACGGTATCTTGTAAATTCCTGGCGTTCTGAGGCCTACATCGTCTTTCACAGATTTCATTAGTTGCCAGATCTTTGCTGGAGGCCTGAAGGTGTGTCTATTTTATGCCTCTTCAGGAGCCAACTAATCTTCCCTGTTGTCGAACCACAAAACGGTAAGAATGCAACCTGCTTGGTGTCTTCTTCAGAGGTCTTCTTCCTTTGAGGCTTGGATGACACTGCTTGTGAGATCCGTTTGTTGTTGTAACCGTTTTCCTTAAAAACTTTACGTAAGTGGCTCAATTCTCACGGCAAGTTTTCAGCGTCTGAGAAAGTTTCAGCTCGATGTACCAAGGTCCTCAGAACTGACTGTTTCTGTGCTGGGTGATGGAAGTTGGTGGCTTGTAGATACCAATCCGTGTGGGTGGGCTTGCGGTAAACGCTATGACCTAGAGACCCATTGTGTTTACGGAGGACAAGAAGTGCAGGGAACCCTCCTTCTCTACTTCCATTGTGAAGTTGATGTGGTCGTGGACGCTGTTGAGGTGCTCCAGGAACTCTTCTAACTTTTCTTGTCCATGTGGCCAAATGACGAAGGTATCGTCCAAGGCGATGTCTTCGAAATGCTACATAAAGAGGTGGGCTACTACTGGAGCTAATGGACTTCCCATCGCCACGCCATCAGTTTGGTTAAAATATTCTCCATCATATAAGAAATATGATGACGTCAGAGTGTGCTTAAATAAATCCACGATGGTGTCGTCAAAGAGCTGGGACAGCAAGTCAATAGTCTGTGATGGGGACACACGTGAATAAAGAAACCACATCGAAGCTATCCATAATATACCCTTCAGCAAGTTGCAGCCCTTTAATCCGATTGATGAAGTCCGCTGTAATCTTTATATGGTGTCAATAGTGATCAACTTTGTAAGGTGTCAGGCAAATCCAACACCTTCCATGAAAACCCTGAAATGATAAGCAAATCCGGCTGTATGTCACATAGCTCCAGATAAATCCTGACATTAAATTAACCAAAGTAATACGATCAACGAGTGAGCAAATGGAATACCACAGACTAACACAAGAACGCCTAAATGCATGTCATACCTTCCAAACGTGAAACAGACGCAGTTCTGAGGGGAGAAACGAGAACAGAAGCCGAGAAGCCGAGAACAGAATCGTGTGGGCTAGGAGGCCCCACGATAAGGGTCGGACACCCACGTCGCCAGCTGACCGCCAACCCCCCCCCCCCCCCCCAGCCCATGTTAAAATATAGAGCCCTCCAGAAGAACAATATAGATCTTACGATAACACTAATATGGCCACACCAGCTGCAAGTTTTAGCGTGAGACTTTTTCGCGTCTCTGTTAAGTTGCAAACGTTAGAAACATTGCCCCACCGCTAAAAGTATAACGTTTCTCATTGGATAGACAGGATTTTGTAGGCAGAGCTTAAGGTTAACATTGAGACCCTGATTGGTCAGTTGAAAACACAGCCAGATAGTTTTTTTTAAACCAACTTCGGTAAATTGTAGTAAGGAGAAGGTAGGAGGGAGTTGCTTCTGAGACAGCGAGGTGTGGAGCTGCGACGCCCGCCGCCCTCTGACACTGCCTAACCAACGACGAGGCAAAGAACGTACGTGATGCCGCATTTTTGAGCGCATAAGGCTTCACTCAGAACTGCGGAAGTCTCATCTGTTACATCCCCTTTTTAAGTAATACTAGTGTCGATCGTCAATTAAAGCTCATGGTATTCACATTTGCTATCTAAGTCAAAATCTGAAACGCGATGATTTTTCTGTTATATAATTATTGAGAAGTCACATCAGCCACTGTAATTTACAACAAGTTAGATAAGTAATTAAAGATAATTGAGGGTCACTGTAGACCATTTTGATAGTTTTCTCTGTTATGAAACTCAACATAAATCTGGATTATAGATGTGATATGGCATAGGTTATCCTTCGATCCATTATAGAACTTGGAAAACCATTCAGGGAATATTCGTTCACATTTTTGTTGAATGCAGTTGGTTTTTATCATCCTGTATTAAAACATTTCCCTTTATCAATAGTGCAATTTATAAACAATGTTTTGTGAGTAGAACAAAATTTCCTATGGTAAACTTAACTGCTTTTTCGACGCTATTTCATCAGATAATTTAAAACAGGAAAGCCTTGAAGCCCTTCCACTAAATTTAGTTAGTATTAAGATTCTTTTACAAGGAGTGCAGTGGATCTGACACTGAAATCATTAAGTATTTGATTATATCATCGCTAGTCTCACTGAACTCTTCTGAACTCGTCATGTCATGTGTGGTCTGGCGTCTCCTTACCAGCAACAGGTCCCAGATTCAAACTAGTCAATTCTCTAAAAACACGCAGAATGTTATAACGTGCGTACAGAGGAGGCTGGCCAAATGTTTAGCAAGTTTATAGGTCAGCGATCCGATGGTATTCACGATCGCCTCAACGGTGTGTCCTTCTTATGCACCAACGTTCAGCAAGTTCATAGGTCGGCAATCTGAAAGTACTCACTATCAGCCTCAATGGTGTGTCCTTCTTATGCACCTTTGGCAGACCGCTAATACTTTGTTAACACCTTCCCTACCCTCCACTTTTTCATTTGCCTATCCTCCACACCTAACCTTTCCACACTCACCACTGCCCCTGCAATACCTGCATAAGTTACATCTCGCCGCGCCACTGTCTATACACTAGATGCCACAACACCTTGCCCAGCGCCGTATCCCACCCCGTCCCATAGTCGCTAATGAACGCAAGAAGCGACCCAATGTAGACACCCAGCCAGTACCACCAGCAAAAACCATAAACTAACCCACATCCCACTGAAAACATGGACATTGCTCGCTCCCCCACACCCTCTCCTCTGGCTGTCCACACCTTCCTACTATTCCTGCTCTGACCCTCAATTTCTAAAAACAAATCTCTCACCCTCAAAATCATAAGGTATATCCTCCACATTTCTATCATCCACATCAAACCCCACAAAGGTTTGGTCCTTATCAAGTCCACCAATCCCAACTTCCACACAGATCTTCTCCTGACCCGTGTTACCTTTGGTCCTCATAACACTCTCACTCACTTCAACACCACCACCCTCCATCCAAATACCCTCAGCCTCCTGACTGTCCCCCAGCCTCACTGCCATGATCACAAAGCTTGGACCAGAGATAATGACAGAAGAGATGAATGCAGAACTCAATTCTCATCCTTTCATCGACATCTGCACTGCCTGCCTCATCTACAATGACTCTGCTCCCACTTTCCTCATTCGAGTTTTCACAGAGCATGCTCCCACAATTGATTTTCTCCTCACAGAGGGAGCCCTCATCTACAACTGCTTCCACAAGGTTGAACCCTCCAAACTGTGCCCAACCCCTCAAAATCCAAAATTGCAACCAAATAATGACCACCTCACTGCTGATTGAAAAATCCTCTCACTTACCCCCACTATAAGCAATCCCACTTCCTTAAGCAATGCCCCAGCCTATGTTGCCGCCCTTCGCCCTGCAACGCCTGCACTTACGCTCATCCTACTTATTCCACCAAGTGCAAGATCAAATCCCCACCAGTCAAAACTAAATTAACTGTGCCAGTCTGCCAATTGATCATCCCATTCATTCCAACAGCTCCCTCCACCCCCACCCCCCACCCCCTCCCCCCACTGCAGTTGACCCCATCTCTTTCCTTACCATTGCCCTCTAAAGTGTCCACACCTCCAATGACCCCACACCCTTCTGTAAATCTCCCTTGCTGCCTGTTCAGTATTCCACTTGAACATACAAGCCACACATTCCTGAAACTAGATCCACTTTGTTTTCACCCATCTTGATACCCTCATATAAGCCTCTCGACCTGTAAACCCTGCAACCCACTTTTTAGCATCACTCCATGGTGTGATAGCACTACAGCATCCTGTATAGCAGCTCCACTCCCTACACGCCAACAAGCCCCTTCTTATACATACCCTGTCCAAACTTAGTATTGATACCATCATCCTTAATGAAACATTCCTTCAACTACACCACATCATCTGTATCCCTCCCTATATCATCACCACACTGATAACCCCCTCCCTCTGGCCAGGGCTAGAGTAGCAATTGGCCATCACAGTAACATCCCTGCTCAGCCACAACCTGACTCAACAATATCACCAAACATTTTATCCTTAACCTCTTCTTCAAAACATGTACTGCTATCTGTGCTACCATCTACATCTGACCAAACATCCCATCCCTTACATTTTCCTCACCCACACTGAATGCACCTTTCCCATCTATATTGTAGCCAATGACCTCAGCATCCATTGTAAATCCCCTGAAAAACTCTGGCAGTGGTGTCAGTTAACCAAATCCCTACATGGTGACATTGCCCCCATCCCACAGCACACCTGTCCTGAAAGTAGCATCACTCTGATGTCATCCTAGCATCTTCCAACCTCCTTGGACATCTTGTAGAAGGCCTCAATCCAGTTGGAAGCGACCACCTACCTGTCCTCCTCACCATATGCTCCACACTACCTCCTCCCCATGCACCTCATCCCAATCTCCACCCAAAAGTTATCCACTACTATTGCTGTGCCAACTGGAGTGCTCACCAGGAATCCATAGATATACAGACTAGAAACCACCCCCTAACCTTCCAGCAATGTGATGATATCCCCCATGTCACAGACTTCCCACAGCACACCTTGTCAGATCCTGTCTCCACCCACATCCCTACTAAAGCCACATGTCCTCATCACCTCACTCTCCCACTACAAGCTGTACACCTTTTCCATGAATCCTGTCGTTTATATCGTTCCTTCTTTTGGCCTCATCATGAGGATACACTCAGATGTCACTGGCAATTACAGCAACACATAAGAAATTTACCCATTGCCAAAAGACACCAGGACTGGCGACAGATCCACACCAGACTCAATGTTACAGTCTCAATGAACTCTTCCAAGTACTGGAAAGCATTCCACTGACTTACTGGCACCCTTCCTCATCCCTCACTACCTGATCCTTCACAACAGCCTTCCCTTAGCTGACGACCTGACCAAAGATAATCACTTTGCATCCTATCTCTCTGACATCATCTCTGTCCCTGATGACTCTTATCTTGACAACTCCCAACCCCCTACTGTCCATGAATGCACATATACCACAGTCCCACCCATATATCCCAGGTTCTGGTACTTGAACAACATACCAGAAACATAATTAAGCACTTCACAGAAAACACAGCACATCCCCTGGTCACGACCTAATTACCTATCGCCACCTCAAAGAATGCCAAGTCTCCTTTTCTATCACCGTTGCAACCCTGTATACCTGTATCCTCTCCACAGGCTGCTATCCTGACCTGTGGAAAACTCCAGAATCCTACTTTTCCTCAAACCAAACAAACCCCACTGATATCTCCTTGTACTTTTCACTGCTGGAACGAGGATTTGTACATGTGCATGACAGTGCTGAGGTGTAGTCCCCATTTGACCGGTTAGTAGTTTCAGTTTATTGTTGGAGCTCTGTTGAATGGTTAGTAGGTGAGATTCACACATTAATTGTCAGTCGAACGTTAATCCAAGATACTTTAGTTTGTTGGTTAGCTGCGTGAGATGGTCGTAAGTGGTGAGGTAGAAGTCATCGGGACTGGTAATGGAGACTGAAGATGCGGGTGGTGCGTCCTGTAATTATTGCCTGGGTTTTGGAAGGGTTAATCTTAGGGAAACTGGTAATACGAGGAGGTAAATTGGTTAAGGTGAAATTGGAGAGATCGTTGGGATTTCTGGAGCGTAGGATTTCTTGAGCTGGTAACATAAAACTCGATTGAAACGGATGGATGGACCACTGTGTGTAACAAAACAGTTCTAGATTCTTTTACTTTTCAAAAAGTGGATTCGATTTGCTTTGAGAAAGTCTTACATACACTACAACACATTTTGCCATTAAAAACAATTGAAAGAAACGGCTGTGCGGGAAAGTGGCCAAATATTTCCAAGACAACGTAAGGTAGACATATACTGAAAATATAATTCGTAGGTATTAATAACACATGATAGCCACAGGAATTTTATGTCAGGGGAAGTGAAAATGAACCATTTGTTATTAAAGCAGATCATCATATTTTATTACAATGTCTTACACATTGTAAAAAAGACAAGTGCTTATTTCTTTTGGATACCATCATGATTTTACTGTGGGTTCCATATACTTCAAAACAGATTCTTATCAGCTATCATGAAACTGTCATTCTTATCAGCTATCATGAAACTGTCATCCTATTCAAAAAGCCCAAAACCTCCTCTGTGAAAATTTTGTATCTCAATATTTACTTCGCTACTTCCAATAAGATAACGTTCAGCCTACAACTCACTGTACTGTCTTCGGCCCAAGTTGACACTGTAAATTACTTTCTACTGGATTTCTCTGTGGCGGACACTTTTTACAAGAGCAGCTGAAGTTTTCTTCCTCGTCCCTACACAATAATGTTTCTCTTCCAGCTGTATTAGGAGTGCATCTGACACAAAGTTCCAATCCAGGCACTTCTCCAACTCCCACAATTTGGCCCTTATTTTAAACGAAAAACTATGCTTTCTTTAACCTAGGGCATAACTAATCTAAAACAGTGATTTTTCACTCTCGCAAAACTTGTTTAACAAGCAGGTACCACCTTTCCAGCAACAGGTGTTCCCCAGGGAAGCGTCCTGGGACCTCTACTGTTCCTGATCTATATAAATGACCTGGGTGACAATCTGAGCAGTTCTCTTAGACTGTTCGCAGATGATGCTGTAATTTACCGTCTAGTAAGGTCATCCGAAGACCAGTATCAGCTGCAAAGCGATTTAGAAAAGATTGCTGTATGGTGTGTCAGTTGGCAGTTGACGCTAAATAACGAAAAGTGTGAGATGATCCACATGAGTTCCAAAAGAAATCCGTTGGAATTCGATTACTCGATAAATAGTACAATTCTCAAGGCTGTCAATTCAACTAAGTACCTGGGTGTTAAAATTACGAACAACTTCAGTTGGAAAGACCACATAGATAATATTGTCGGGAAGGCGAGCCAAAGGTTGCGTTTCATTGGCAGGACACTTAAAAGATGCAACAAGTCCACTAAAGAGACAGCTTACACTACACTCGTTCGTCCCCTGTTAGAATATTGCTGCGCGGTGTGGGATCCTTACCAGGTGGGATTGACGGAGGACATCGAAAGGGTGCAAAAAAGGGCAGCTCGTTTTGTATTATCGCGTTATAGGGGAGAGAGTGTGGCAGATATGATACACGAGTTGGGATGGAAGTCATTACAGCATAGACGTTTTTCGTCGCGGCGAGACCTTTTTACGAAATTTCAGTCACCAACTTTCTCTTCCGAATGCGAAAATATTTTGTTGAGCCCAACCTACATAGGTAGGAATGATCATCAAAATAAAATAAGAGAAATCAGAGCTCGAACAGAAAGGTTTAGGTGTTCGTTTTTCCCGCTCGCTGTTCGGGAGTGGAATAATAGAGAGATAGTATGATTGTGGTTCGATGAACCCTCTGCCAAGCACTTAAATGTGAATTTCAGAGTAGTCATGTAGATGTAGATGGCCCCCTTCTGTTCGGTATTTCCCGCCACTCCGCCACTCCATTTTGAGAAGATTCTTGTAGACAGCATTGTGTGGTTTTGCTAGATGAGAGCAATTTGTTAATCAAAACCAATCTAAACACTATTTTAGACACTTTAAATACATTCAGCTGCTATGAAACCCAAATTATCACTTATGGCAATCTTTTTACCACACAGGAAACGTGGCCTACATTTGAATAAAAGAAGTAAGGACATTAGCTAAGGAAAGGGTGGAGGGAAGGGGCGCCATTTCTTCCAACAAAGTAACGTATCATTAACTTATTCATTAAAAGATGAGGTAATTAAGAAATAATATGAATAATTTTTTTGTTTATTTAGAGAGATATATATCCTATACCTGTCTGATACCGATAATTATAAGGGTTCTGCAGTGGTGTTTTCTACTGTAAGGTAACTATGGAAAATGAGGAGCTGCCACATATACAAAGGCCAATTTTTTGCTTAGAAAACTAAAATACGTAATTTTTGTAAGATAAAAACATGGAGGCACATGTTTACAAGCAAATACTAAAAATCTTGTCATTCATAACTGCAATTGTGTATGCATCAATTGAGTGTGTATTAGGCATCTTGAGTCTTTGCCTATGTGACAAACAAAAAGAAGCAATGGTCTGTGCTAATGTAAATGTAGGTAGTCTCAGGAAGTGTGAGCTGACAAATTACTTAGCAACATTATTTGAACCATGCATTTTGGTTTCAGCAATTAATTTTGTAAAAAACACAGATCACGGTAGAACCTAGACTGATAATGTCTTCATAACTTAAGTTCAGAGCAAGAAAGCAAATATACTCAGTAATTAATACTGTTCTTCATGAAGCTATTTAGGATTACTGAGATATCACTACAATTGATGACTAGGATAATTAATAACTCCAGGACAAAAGGTTTCAAAAATGACTTGACAAAGGTGTACTGGAAAGAATTTTATATGGAACAAAATATTAATATTAAATTCAACAAATCCAATCACAATCTTATAATTTTCTCCACAATAAAATAATTAAAAAGTCATTAAACAAACAGCAGATCACTACTGATGTTGAGTATTTTGTAAATGGAACAAGGAATCCAATATGTAATAAGCACAATTACAGATTCTACTTTTGTTTCATACTGCAACAGTAATTCAAATTTATCAAAAAAAGTTACTAGAAACTCCACATATGACACCTGAAATTAAAAACTCATATAACATAGTTCAACTATATGTGTCATAGAAATCTTTGACATATCTACAGATCAAAGAAGTAAACAAGATCTGACGTGTATCATTGCTGATAATATTTTATAATGTTCCCTAGAATAGTGTCCTGCCTTGGAAATAATAATGTAGTCAGTAAGTCATTATTTGGCTTTCATGAAGGTTTATAAACTTATGTTTTTACACATTCGCTCAGCAAATATTTCATAGATGAAATACCAAAACAGAACCAGTCGTATTTTATGTGATTTTTTCTAGGCATTTGATAATATAAATCACAACATTTTGCTAGAAAAATTGTGTGTTTTATGCAATTAATAGCCTAGCTAGCAAATAGCTCATATCAAACCATAATGCAGAAAGATTTGCTATACAGTTCCACAACAGTCATTTTAGTAACTGGTATATCATTAATAGTGTTCTACAGTGTTTGCTATTATTTCTCATGCACGTAGAAGTTAAATGTAAGATACAAAAAGCAGAATTGATTATTTTTGCAGCTGATAAGAGTTATAATCAACCCCAATAGTCATACAGTAACAGAGGAACTTGACTGGTTATCTACATTGATCTCTTTGTCATTAAAAAAGCCTCAGCATACCGATAGTAAACATCAAAAAGTGCTACAGGAACACATTTAAATCACCAGCTAGATTGAATGAGTATGGTATAATCTTCAAAAACGTTGGGCGTACAGAATGATCAGAAATGAAATAGAACAAAATTAATTTCAAAATTGTTAAACAACTCAGTTCAACCACTTTTGCTTCCAAGCCTTAGCAACAAACCAGTAAGTTAACAGACTTTTCATATATTCATTCAGTTCAGGTGATACTAAATCCCTCACACTAAATGTAAGTCAATCAGTTAGAGAAATTTATATAAAAGACTAAGTCAAGGCAGCTTTCTCGACACAGTAATAATGAGTGCTGTTGGCAATATTTACGCACTAAGATACACTTTCAGCTGTAATACTCTGCAGGAAATGCGTTAAGAAACAGAAAGATTTTATGCTTAATCATGGCTGCCCTTGCTATTCACGACAGCACAGCCATGTGTCAACGACTTTGTTCTGTTAGCTAGTAAAAAATGATTTCAACAAGGGAAGGGAGAAACAATGTCTTTTGTTACGATCAGTACTCAAGTGTTAAATCACTTATGTAGAATGGTAGTGCAAGGCAGATAACTCCAGATGTAAAGCATTGAGTTCTTAAAGGCCCATGTATAAAGGGAAATCCTTGAGTTCCTTTGATACAAATTGTGCACTATTGTCACAAACTCTGGCGTAGAGGAATCCTTTTCAGATCGGGAGATAACAAAATAAATTTGTATTGAAAGAGACACGTTGTTTTAGGATCCCAGTGGTCATCGAAATTTCGGCAAAGAAGCCATAATAGTAAGAGTAAAATGGGGAATGATTTTAAGCAGCACAACCACAATCAGGGCACAATAACTATTGTGAAATGTATAGAGAAATTCGATTGCGATGATATGGGCCTCAATAATTTATTTTGTGGAAAGAAAGTGAATGATATGAATGTATGTTTGATAGAAAATTCCGTGATCAGAAGAGAGGCTGAGATAGATCTGATTTGGTGAAAGTGAAACGTATGATCAAATGGTTCAAATGGGTCTGAGCACTATGGGACTTAACTTCTGAGGTCATCAGTCCCCTAGAACTTAGAACTACTTAAACCTAACTAACTTAAGGACATCACACACATCCATGCCCGAAGCAGGATTCGAAACTGCGACCGTAGCGGTCGCGCGGTTACAGACTGTAGCGCCTAGAACCAGTCGGCCACTTCAGCCGGTAAACATATGATCAATTCTGATGAATTTCTTGTCAGTACCAACAATTAGAGTAACGTGGGTGAAAGTAATATAAACGAGTTTGTGTTGGCAGCAGCAGGTGTATCTATCTGTGAAAGCGTAGCTCTTGTCTGGTCAGCTGGAGATCAATTTTTTGATGTATCGAGAGAAGGATGGAAATATATTTGTCAAGGTGGTGTAGCAGTAGTCTCGTCAACTGATGATGAATGTTATTATGCATCGGCAGAAGTGGGTGGTATATTGTTGAAGGAAGGTAAAAGTGATGTTTTAGATGCTGACGTTGCGAAAGTTGAAGGTACTGAGTTAGATATCTTGGGGGAAGGAATTTGTGCATTTATTTCTATTGATGCAAGTGAACTGATGGCTCTTGAAGAAAAGGAATTGTGAATGTATGTTGAGGAGTGAATATGAAACAATATGTTAGGCAGTACCTTGAGTCATAAAGTGGCGCAGGCATCTGAGAGGAGAGTAAATGTTACAGAGACAGAGGTAGTTCAGAATTTGGTGGAATTCGAGTGCCCAGTGAATTCTGATGTCGCACGATGCAATAGCGGCAATTTGTGTGGTGTATCAGAGGTGGTTAATGGAATGATTTCCATAACGTATCGACAAATGTAAAGGGAGTTACAAGAAATGAAACTTACAGGATATCTGCGGATGTTAATGTAGGTAATTACCATACAATTTGAGGTGATTCGGCGGAAGTAAGTGAGGTATTGTTTAATGGAGATGAAGTAAGTAGTGTGGTGAATTGTGGAGAGGTTGCAGCTACTGGTATTGTTACTTTCGAGGAAGGAAACACTTTATTTGATTCTAAAGAGAACGATGAAACGACGGACTACTGGTAATTTAGAAGAAGATCTGAGGAAGCTGGTAATGGATAACGAGATTGATGGTTGATCTGAAGTTATAATGTATACCATAAATATGGACGATAAAGGAAGGGGCGTTTAAACTGGTCTTTTGGGGAGCAGTGTTTGAGAGGGGTGAAATTAAAAATGCGCAGCCTGTACGTAAAATGATTGATGTTGATTAAGAAAGTGAGAGTGATTGTCTCGAGTTTAAATGTGGTGTTCCAGTGGTAGAAAAAAAAATTGTATGTAAACGCAAAGTCAGTTTGCAAATGAGGAAAAATGGCTTCGAATTTAAGCAGTTCTAAAAACGCAAAACAGTGAGATTCCAAAGATACGCACACTTGCAAGATAAATGTGCAAGAGGCAACGGTAGCAGAGTTGCACCATTTTAAAGAAGAAAGTTCTGTGGATAAATATAAGTATGTGTATAAGTGAACTTCCAGCATGCTGGAGTAACTTGGGTCAACAACTTCTGTTAATAAATAGAACAAAATACCAGACCAAGTTGCAAATATTTTATTTTTCATTCGATGACTAGTTTCGGGCAGAGACCTATTTTCAGATCAAAATAACAATGTCTAAAATGGTATGTCCGAAGATGTGTAATGTACATTACAGTGCCTACAGATATCTGTGTATACAGTGCATACAGTTATGGTTTTTCGTTCTATGTATATAAGTGTATTTTGATGTTTAGTATTTAAGAATTTTGGGGGTTGTTTTTGCTTTGTGCAAGGCATAATTTGGTAAATTTAATACATAAGTGATAAAGTATGGATACACAATTTAATGCAACAAATCAGTAAATACGAACTGCACAAATCTTTGTGCGAGGAGATCGGAAGAATGTAAATAATTTCATATTTTAATAAAGAAATAAATATAAATTGTACTGTACATAAGGCATGGGGCAGAGAAATTTCAAGGGGTTTTTAAATATGTTATTTGTAATATTTTGGATGGGTTTCTCATGTCATATGTAATTATTGTCTACACAAAATTTGCTGCACGGAGATCAACAGACCTCAGTAAAAATTTAATTCTTTGTGAGGACAGAAAACGTAATTACGTACAAAATATCAGCTAAGTTTTGGGTTCATTCCTGGTGTTCATACTACATATTATTTTGGAAGGGTCATTAATAAAGTATACTCCTGGAAATGGAAAAAAGAACACATTGACACCGGTGTGTCAGAGCCACCATACTTGCTCCGGACACTGCGAGAGGGCTGTACAAGCAATGATCACACGCACGGCACAGCGGACACACCAGGAACCGCGGTGTTGGCCGTCGAATGGCGCTAGCTGCGCAGCATTTGTGCACCGCCGCCGTCAGTGTCAGCCAGTTTGCCGTGGCATACGGAGCTCCATCACAGTCTTTAACACTGGTAGCATGCCGCGACAGCGTGGACGTGAACCGTATGTGCAGTTGACGGACTTTGAGCGAGGGTGTATAGTGGGCATGCGGGAGGCCGGGTGGACGTACCGCCGAATTGCTCAACACGTGGGGCGTGAGGTCTCCACAGTACATCGATGTTGTCGCGAGTGGTCGGCGGAAGGTGCACGTGCCCGTCGACCTGGGACCGGACCGCAGCGACGCACGGATGCACGTCAAGACCGTAGGATCCTACGCAGTGCCGTAGGGGACCGCACCGCCACTTCCAAGCAAATTAGGGACACTGTTGCTCCTGGGGTATCGGCGAGGACCATTCGCAACCGTCTCCATGAAGCTGGGCTACCGTCCCGCACACCGTTAGGCCGTCTTCCGCTCACGCCCCAACATCGTGCAGCCCGCCTCCAGTGGTGTCGCGACGGGCGTGAATGGAGGGACGAATGGAGACGTGTCGTCTTCAACGATGAGAGTCGCTTCTGCCTTGGTGCCAATGATGGTCGTATGCGTGTATGGCGCCGTGCAGGTGAGCGCCACAATCAGGACTGCATACGACCGAGGCACACAGGCCCAACACCCGGCATCATGGTGTGGGGAGCGATCTCCTACACTGGCCGTACACCTCTGGTGATCGTCGAGGGGACACTGAATAGTGCACGGTACATCCAAACCGTCATCCAACCCATCGTTCTACCATTCCTAGACCGGCAAGGGAACTTGCTGTTCCAACAGGACAATGCACGTCCGCATGTATCCCGTGCACCCAACGTGCTCTAGAAGGTGTAAGTCAACTACCCTGGCCAGCAAGATCTCCGGATCTGTCCCCCATTGAGCATGCTTGGGACTGGATGAAGCGTCGTCTCACGCGGTCTGCACGTCCAGCACGAACGCTGGTCCAACTGAGGCGCCAGGTGGAAATGGCATGGCAAGCCGTTCCACAGGACTACATCCAGCATCTCTACGATCGTCTCCATGGGAGAATAGCAGCCTGCATTGCTGCGAAAGGTGGATATACACTGTACTAGTGCCGACATCGTGCGTGCTCTGTTGCCTGTGTCTATGTGCCTGTGGTTCTGTCAGTGTGATCATGTGAGGTATCTGACCCCAGGAATGTGTCAATTAAGTTTCCCCTTCCTGTGACAATGAATTCACGGTGTTCTTATTTCAATTTCCATGAGTGTATTATCATAATATATTAGTTTTATGCAGAAAGTGGTCAAATTGAGTCAGATCATGTCTGTAGAACATAATCACGATGTATTTTTGGAGGGGACAGTCTTTCACCAATGGAGTAACAGACAGCGACGGAACATTGCTGGAATCAAGTGGAGACGGGCACTTTTTGAGTATTTCGCTCAAGGGATCGAAAATGGTTCAAATGGCACTGAGCACTATGGGACTTAACATCTGAGGTCACCAGTCCCCTAGAACTTAGAACTACTTAAACCTAACTAACCTAAGGATATCACACACATCCATGCCCGAGGCAGGATTCGAACCTGCGATGGTAGCGGTCGCGCAGTTCCAGACTGAAACGCCTAGAACCGCTCGGCCACAGCGGCCGGCGCTCAAGGGAACGACTTGGCTCTCTTACGTTTGAGCTAGAAGAAGGCAGACCTGCTTGTGGTAACATGGGTTATTTGGTCGTGTCAGTGATAGATTCTGGGCGGTGTGCAGCCAGTGCAACACATTAACTTCTGAAGGAACTCTCACTCTCGCGAGATCTGAATCTGCTCCTGTGTAGAACTCTAAACTTTTTCCGATTGCATTACGGAACTTAGAATAGACGAGTATTAATTCCTACTCATTATCTCGCACGTGTTAACGTGTGAGCTATTTAAGCTAGTGAATATTTTATGTATTTTGATCATGAAACGGACTTACTCTTTGCGAATCTTGACTATTTAGCTAGAGGATTCAGCTACCATTCTCATAAAGCTCTCAATGCAACTTAATTGCTTTTAGTAAGATTATCATTCCGTCTGACACACACTTTCTTAAATAAAAATTATTCAAAGGAAAGCTCTAGTGTCATCAGTTTCAGACTTTAGAATAGAACCCTTTTTACTAATTTTTCATTTATGTTTTATTTAATATTTTTGTTTATCTTGTGTGGTTCATGGTGTGAGTTCCTGTAGTCATGTCCTAGGTCATGAACCACGGGCAACGTATGAGTGGCCAAGTAAGTGGTCCCGACAGTCGAGATACCAGTTACTTTGGAATAAGGCTGGGCATTTCGGACATATTCTGAGTCGTGGTCACCTTTGTGCTCATACGGCAAAGACTACCAAATCCACCGGTTAGTCCCTCAACCGTCAGGGGTAAAACTCAATGGGACTCGGGGCAAGTAAGGCTAGTAACCTTCTTCCCCGATATTTTAAATATGATGCTGGCAACAATCAGAGCAAAATGCCTCGGACCTTTGGAGGTGACGGAGTCCCACCTCTAACTGACAAACCAGGGACTCCTAAGATACGACTTGGCAAACAAATGGTAATGAGATGGGGAGCTATTAATATCAATGGGGGCTACCCTGGGAAGAAGGTAGAGCTGGCAGGGGCTGCAAGTAAGATGGGGCTGGGCGTTTTAGCTGTTAGTGACATTCGGGTAAGGGGTGAGAAAGAAGAGGAAGTGGGAGAATACAAGGTCTACCTGTCAGTAGTCAAAGCAGGAATAGCACAATGGGGTGTAGGGCTTTACATCAGGAAAGAAATGGAACCCAGCATAACTGCAGTAAGGTATGTAAACGAACAACTGATGTGGATAGATTTGACAGTGTCTAGCAAGAAAATTAGGATTGTGTCAGTATATTCGCATTGTGAAGGGACAGATCAAAATAAGATGGATAGTTTTTATGAGGCACTCAGTGATGTAGTTGTTAGAGTAAAGGACAAGGACAGTGTTCTGCTCATGGGTGATTTTAATGCCAGGATTGGAAATCGAACAGAAGGATATGAAAAGGTTATGGGTAAATTTGGAGAGGATATGGAGGCCAACAGGAATGGGAAACAACTCTTGGATTTCTGTGCCAGTATGGGCTTAGTAATCACAAACTCATTTCTTAAACATAATAACATTCACCTGTATACTTGGGAAGGCAGGGAACCAGATCTGTCATTGACTATATAATAACAGATCAGGAATTCAGGAAGGCTGTGAGGAACACATGTGTATTCAGGGGATTCTTTGATGACACTGATCATTATTTAATCTGCAGTGAAATTGGGATTATGAGGCCGAAAGTGCAGGAGGTCAGGTCCATATGTAGGAGGATAAGAGTGGAGAAACTTCAGGATAAGGAAATCAGGCACAAGTACATAACAGCAATCTCAGAAAGGTACCAGTTAGTTAAGTGTAGTCAATTACAGTCATTGGAAAAGGAATGGACAAGGTACAGGGACACAGTACTAGAAGTGGCTAAAGAATGTCTTGGAACAGTAGTGTGTAAAAGTAGGATGGAGCAAACAGTTTGGTGGAATGACACAGTCAAGGCAACCTGTAAAAGGAAAAAGAAGGCTTATCAAAAATGGCTACATACTAGAACTCAGGTAGACAGAGAAAGTTATGTTGAAGAAAGAAACAAAGCCAAACAGATAATTGCAGCATCCAAGAAGAAATCTTGGGAAGACTTTGGAAACAGGTTGGAGACTATGGGTCAAGCTGCTGGAAAACCATTCTGGAGTGTAATTAGCAGTCTTAGAAAGGGAGGTAAGAAGGAAATGACAAGTATTTTGGACAGGTCAGGAAAACTGCTGGTGAATCCTGTGGATGCCTTGGGCAGATGGAGGGAATATTTTGAAGAGTTGCTCAATGTAGGTGAAAATACGATCAGCAATGTTTCAGATTTCGATGTAGAATGGAATAGGAATTATTATGGAAATAGGATCACATTTGAGGAAGTGGAGAAAATGGTCAATAGATTGCAGTGCAATAAAGCAGCTGGGGTGGATGAAATTAAGTCGGAACTCATCAAATACAGTGGAACGTCAGGTCTTAAATGGCTACACAGGATAATTGAAATGGCCTGGGAGTCGGGACAGGTTCCATCAGACTGGACAAAAGCAGTAATCACACCAATCTTTAAACATGGAAACAGAAAAGATTGTAACAACTACAGAGGTATCTCTTTAATCAGCGTTGTGGGTAAAATCTTCTCAGGTATTGTTGAAAGGAAAGTGCGAGTATTAGTCGAGGACCAATTGGATGAAAATCATTGTGGGTTTAGGCCTCTTAGAGGTTGTCAGGACCAGATCTTCAGTTTACAGCAAATAATGGAGAAGTGTTATGAGTGGAACAGGGAACTGTATCTATGCTTTATAGATCTAGAAAAGGCATATGATAGGGTTCCTAGGAGGAAGTTATTGTCAGTTCTACGAGATTATGGAACGGGAGGCAAACTTTTGCAAGCAATTAAAGGTCTTTACGTGGATAGTCAGGCAGCAGTTAGAGTTGACGGTAAATTGAGTTCATGGTTCAGAGTAGTTTCAGGGGTAAGACAAGGCTGCAATCTGTCTCCACTGTTGTTTATATTATTTATGGATCATATGTTGAAAACAATAGACTGGCTGGGTGGGATCAAGATATGTGAACACAAAATAAGCAGTCTTGCATTTGCGGATGACTTAGTTGTGATGGCAGATTCGATTGAAAGTTTGCAAAGTATTATTTCAGAGCTAGATCAGAAATGTAAGGACTATGGTATGAAGATTAGCATCTCCAAAACGAAAGTAATGTCAGTAGGGAAGAAATATAAACGGACTGAGTGCCAAATAGGAGGAACAAAGTTAGAACAGGTGAACAGTTTCAAGTACTTAGGATGCAACATAGTGGCAGAATGGCAACATAGTGAAAGAACTGGAAGCGAGGTGTAGCAAAGCTAATGCAGTGAGCGCTCAGCTACGATCTACTCTATTCTGCAAGAAGGAAGTCAGTACCAAGACTAAGTTATCTGTGCACCGTTCAATCTTTCGACCAACTTTGTTGTATGGGAGCGAAAGCTGGGTGGATTCACGTTACCTTATCAACAAGGTTGAGGTTACGGATATGAAAGTAGCTAGGATGATTGCAGGTACTAGCAGATGGGAACAATGGCAGGAGGGTGTCCACAATGAGGAAATCAAAGAAAAACTGGGAATGAACTCTATAGATGTAGCAGTCAGGATGAACAGGCTTAGATGGTGGGGTCATGTTAAACGCATGGGAGAAGCAAGGTTACCCAAGAGACTCATGGGTTCAGCAGTAGAGGGTAGGAGGAGTCGGGGCAGACCAAGGAGAAGGTACCTGGATTCGGTTAAGAATGATTTTGAAGTAATAGGTTTAACATCAGAAGAGGCACCAATGTTAGCACTGAATAGGGGATCATGGAGGAATTTTATAAGAGGGCTATGCTCCAGACTGAACGCTGAAAGGCATAATCAGTCTTAAATGATGATGATGTTTATCTTGTTAATTCACTATTCTAGCTAATGTATAGACTATTTGACTGCAGGATCACAATTACAGATTATTATTTGCAATGATTTAGCTGCTGGGCATGAAATCATATGTGTGTGGCTCGACCCTACGACATTATCGAGCTATTTTTTTAACAGAGCCGTGCGTAGCCGAGTTGCCTAAGGTATGAGTAACTGCCAACAAAGTCACAAGTGGTTTGCTAGTATGGGAAGTAGTTAGAGAAGAACTATTCAGCGGGTATCCATAAGGTAACGGCGCACTCTCAAAATGTTCTGCATGGACACAGTTATCTGAGGTCGATGTCGATGGCCTTTGTTCCCGATCAGAATCACCCATGCCTTGGTGTCACCATTTTATTACCGCTGGACCCGACATTGCATTTGGTCTATATACTGCCAGAATTTCAAAGTGAATGCGAATGGAACTTAGGCATTTTGCACTTAAGAGTCGTGCTGTCTTGCCTGCTTCAACTTTGGAATACGTTTTCAGTTGGTGTGCTATTTCACTCGCCCACTGTGAAATGAAATAATCGTATGGGATTGATGGCAGGAGGTTCCCCCCCCCCCCCCCCTCCCCCCGTGGAAGTTCGGCCGTCGAGTTGCAAGTCTTTTCAGTTAACGACACATTGAGCGACTTGCGTGTCGATGATGATGATGGACTGCTGGTAAGGACAACACACAGTCCCTGAGCACAGAAAATCTCCAACCCGGCCGGGAACTGAACACGGGCACGCTGCATGGCAATCAGACGAGCTGACCACACAGCTAAGGGGGCGAACTATTCGCACGCTGTGTTGCACATGTTATCCGTACTGTATCGGAACTGTGTCTGCAGGAAACCCAGACATGTTAATGGTCTTAGCCATGGGACGACGTGAGTAACTTGCTTTGTGAAGTTTCCACGTATTACGCGAACAGCTGCTTTGAAAGTTTCAGGTACTAGTAGTAATAATTTCTTTTATTAATAAAACGTGTCCTACAGCCATAAATTTGTTAAAAGACAACTCTGTTTCCCACGTTTTGTGGGGTCATGTTAAACGCATGGGAGAAGCAAGGTTACCCAAGAGACTCATGGGTTCAGCAGTAGACGGTAGGAGGAGTCGGGGCAGACCAAGGAGAAGGTACCTGGATTCGGTTAAGAATGATTTTGAAGTAATAGGTTTAACATCAGAAGAGGCACCAATGTTAGCACTGAATAGGGGATCATGGAGGAATTTTATAAGAGGGCTATGCTCCAGACTGAACGCTGAAAGGCATAATCAGTCTTAAATGATGATGATGATGATGATGTTTATCTTGTTAATTCACTATTCTAGCCAATGTATAGACTATTTGACTGCAGGATCACAATTACAGATTATTATTTGCAATGATTCAGCTGCTGGGCATGAAATCATATGTGTGTGGCTCGACCCTACGACATTATCGAGCTATTTTTTTCTAACAGAGCCGTGCGTAGCCGAGTTGCCTAAGGTATGAGTAACTGTGAAATGAAATAATCGTATGGGATTGATGGCAGGAAGTTCCCCCCTGTGGAAGTTCGGCCGCCTCAGGCATGGATGTGTGTGATGTCCTTAGGTTAGTTAGATTTAAGTAGTTTTAAGTTCTAGGGGACTGATGACCTCAGAAGTTAAGTCCCATAGTGCTCAGAGCCATTTGAACCATTTTTTTTTTTATAAAACGGCAATGCATTGGCCGTACTGTCATTTGTACCCAAGTGATTGATGAAAAAACGTTTTGGACTCGATTATGGCAGCACGGCGATAATTAACACACTTTGAACGCTGAGTGGTAGTCCAAGCTAGACGCATGGGACATTCCATTTTGAAAATCTTTAGTGAATTCAATATTCTGAGTTCCACAGTGTCAAGAGTGTGCCGATAATACCAAATTTCAGGCTTACCTCTCGTCATGGACAGCGCAGTGGCTCAAAGCCTTCACTTAACGACTGAGGCGGCAGCGTTTCTGTAGAGTTGTCAGTGCTGACACACATGCAATACTGCGTGAAATAACCGCAAAAATCAATGTGGGACGTACGACGAACGTGTCCTTGAGGTCAGTGCGACGAAATCTGGCGTTAACGGGCTATTGTAGCAGACGACCGATGACAGTGCCTTTGCTAACAGCACATCATCTGCAGCGCGCCTCCTGGGCTCGTGACCATATCGGTTGGTCCCCAGACGGCTGGAACGCCTTGGCCTGTTCAGATGAGTTCCAATATCAGTTGGCAAAACTCACGGCACCGTTCGACCGTGGTGCAGACGCCATGAAGCCATGAACCCAAGGTGTCAACAAGGCACTATGCAGGCTGGTGGTAGCTCCATAATGGTGTGCGCAGTGCTTAACGTGGAATGGACTGGGTCCTCTGGTCCTACTAAACCGACCACTGACTGTAAATGATTATTTTCGGCTACTTTGAGACTATTTTCAGCCATTCGTGGACTTCATATTCCCAAACAATAATGCACCATGTCACAGGCAACAACTGTTTGCGATTTGTTTGAAGAACTTCCTGGACAATTCGAACGAATGATTTCGCCCGACATGAATCCCACAGACATTTTTGGAACATAATCGAGAGGTTAGTTCATGCACGGCACTGGAGGCAGTATGGCTCAGCAACTCTCCAGGTGACTCCCAGCGACCTGTTGAGTCCATGCCATGTCGAGTTGCTGCACGACAACGATATTAGGGGGTATTCCATGACTTTCATCACCGCAGTGTAACAAAGCCACGAAATGACAAAGTAATAAGTTTGGGAACAGTGGCGCTCAAATTTGAGCTACAGACACGACATCGCGGAGGAAGACTTTTTTCCTGCACAGTCGCTCTACTGGCATCATGCCAGGTTACCCAACATTAGCGCTAGGAGATGTTGCCGCCGCCCCGCCAGCCAAAAGCCGCGAGAACCGTCTCCGCTACCCCCCACCCCCTTCTGATTACGTTGGCTACAGAAAATACATTTATGTCGGAATAGGCGTATCACTATATCGTTTTCGTGCCCATAAAACCACGGAAAGACGCTATGCTAGACCGATTCCACTGTGGACCTGAGACGGAAGCACTTTATTTTAGATCTCACGGTGGTAGGGAGAAAGTGGCCGCCATCTTTATTTGACACGAAGTTACTCCCGTCGCCCTAGAACCAGGCTGGTATAATTTCAGATCAGTAGGAGCCAGGTCACGTCGCCGTAGTATGCTCGTGCCTATTTCGCCAGCCATTATTATGAGAGTAAACAAGATTGCGCCACGAACTGCCGGTACCACGCGTTCACCGTTGCCAATGGGTCCCGGGTTCGATTCCCGGCAGGCTTGGGGATTTTCTCCGCCCGGGGACTGGGTGGGTGTTTCTGCTGTCCTCAGCATTTCATCACCATCATCGTTTGTGACAATGACTAGATTGGGCTGTATAAAAAATTGGACTTTGTAAAAATTGGGACTTTGCAGGGCGCTGATGACCGCGCAGTTGAGCGCCTCACAAGCCGAATATCATCAACACCGTTGCCCGATGTGGCAAGAACTTTCGCTTTGTTGCTCTTTGTGTCCATATCCAGTACTTCTCATGACCAACCACGAACTCTCGTGTTGCTTACTCCAAATAGTTTACCTGGTTTCACTGAGAATAACTCTATACGGAACGACGATCTATGATTCCTCGTTTTGAAGCGATTCTTATGTTATTCATTTTTGCTACAGAAGAATCCCTTTCAGAAGGTCTTACAGAATTGTGGTTTGATGTCGTTTCAGAGTGTAAGAAGGCTACTTCGGATATTTTCTGTTCTTGCCGATCAACATACGAGGAGTTAATTCATGAGCCCACGCGAATAGTAAACCGTTGTGAAAATACACTTGACCTCTTAGCAACAAATAATCCTGAGTTAATAACGAACATCAAAACCGATTCTGGGATTAGTGAACACAGGGTTTTCGTAGCGATATTGAATATTGTAATCCCCCAAACCTCGAAAAATAAGCGGAAAATATACCTATTCAAAAAAGCAGATAAAAATTCACTTGTCGCTTTCCTGAGAGGCAATCTCCACTCATTCCAGATTAATAATATAAGTGTAGACCAGATGTGGCTTGCATTCAAAGAAATAGTATCGGCAGCAACTGAGAGATTTATACCAAATAAACTAACAAACGACGGAGCTGATCCTCCTTCGTACACAAAACGGATTAGAACACTGTTGCAGAAACAACGAAACAAACAAGCCAAATTTAAACAGACGCAAAATCCCCAAGATTGGCGATCCTTTACAGAAGCTTGAAATTTAACGCGGAGTTCAATGCGAGACGCCTATAACAGTTTCCACAACGAAAGTTTTTCTCGAAACCTGGCAGAAAATCCAAAGAGATTCTGGTCGTATGTCAAGTATGTTAGCGGCAAGAAACAATCAATGCCTTCTCTGCGCGATAACAATGGACATACTATCGAAGACAGTGCTGCCAAAGCAGAGTTACTAGACAGTGCTGCCAAAGCAGAGTTACTAAACACAGCCTTCCGAAATGTCTTCACCAAAGAAGACGAAGTAAATATTCCGGAATTCGAATAGAGAACAACTGCCAACATGTGTAACGTAGAAGTAAATATCCTCGGAGTAGTGAAGCAACTCATATCACTTAATAAAAGCAAGTCTTCTGGTCCAGACTGTATACCAATTAGGTTCCTTTCCGAGTATGCTGATGCATTAGCTCCATACTTAGCAATCATATACAACCTTTCGCTCGATGAAGGATCCGTACTCAAAGACTGGAAAGTTGCACAGGTCACACCAATATTCAACAAAGGTAGTAGGAGTAATCCACTAAATTACAGGCTCATATTGCTAACGTCGATATGCAACAGGATTTTAGAACATATATCGTGTTCGAACATCATGAATTACCTCGAAGGAAACGGTCTATTGAGACACAGTCAAATCGTTCTTGTGAAACACAACTAGCTCTTTATACACATGAAGTGTTGAGTGCTATTGACAAGGGATTTCAGATCGATTCTGTATTAGTGCGTTTCCGGAAGGCTTTTGACAGTGTACCACACAAGCGGCTCGTAGTGAAATTGCGTGCTTGTGGAATATCGTCTCAGTTATGATACTGGATTTGCGATTTCCTGTCAGAGAAAAAAATGTGTGTGAAATCTTATGGGACTTAACTGCTAAGGTCATCAGTCCCTAAGCTTACACACTACTTAACCTACATTATCCTAAGGACAAACACACATACCCATGTCCGATGGAGGACTCGAACCTCCGCAGGGACCAACCGCACCCTTGTCAGAGAGGTCACAGTTCGTAGTAATGGACGGAAAATGATCGAGTAAAACAGAAGTGATTTCAGGCGTTCCCCAAGGTAGTGTTATAGGCCCTTTGCTGTTCCTTATCTATATAAACGTTTTGGGAGACAATCTGAGCAGCCGTATCGGTTGTTTGCAGATGACGCTGTCGTTTATCGACCAATAAAGTCATCAGAAGATCAAATCAAACTGGAAAACGATTTAGAAAAAATATCTGAATGGTGCGAAAAGCAGAAGTTGACCCTAAATAACGAAAAGTGTGAGGTCATCCACATGAGTGTTAAAAGGAACTCGTTAAACTTCGGTTATACTATAGATCGGTCTAATCTAGAAGTTATAAATTCAACTAAATACCTAGGTATTACAATTATGAACAACTTAAATTGGAAGGAACACATAGAAAATGTTGTGGGGAAGGCTAACCAAAGGCTGTATTTTACTGGATGAACACTTAGAAAATGTAACAAACCTGCTAAGGAGACTGCCTACACTACGCTTGTCCGTCCTCTTTTAGAATACTGCTGCGCGGTGTGGGATCTTTACCAGATAAGTCTGACGGAGTACATCGAAAAAGTTCAAAGAAAGGCAGCACGTTTTCTATTATCGCGAAATATGGGAGAGAGTGTAACAGAAATGATACAGGATTTTGGCAGGACATCATTAAAACAAAGGCGTTTTTCGTTGCGACGGAATCTTCTCACGAAATTCCTATCACTAACTTTCTCCTCCGAATACGAAAATATTTTGTTGACACCGGCCTACAAAGTGAGGAACGATCACCATGATAAAATAAGGGAAATCAGAGCTCATAAGAAAGAATATAGGTGATTTATTCTTTCCGCGCGCTATACGAGATTGGAATGATAGAGAATTGTGAAGGTAGTTCGACGAACCCTCTGCCAGGCACTTAAGTGTGATTTGCAGAGTATCCATGTAGATGTAGATCCTTTTACCGCCTGTCTGATACTTGTCTGGGGCTTCCTTCCCTCTCCCTCCCCCTCGCTTTTTCATATCCTCTACTCTAGCAACAGATGTGCCTGTAATACGAAAGAGACATTCGATGTCTCCACAGTCCGTGGACAGAGGATGAGCAGAGGATTTACAGGGAGCAGTTCTTTTGCCTGCGAACAGGGAAATTGTAACAGCTAGGGCAGTTAATTCATTTATTCAATCTCTTCAAAATGCAAGTACTGCATGGTCATTGTCGTTTAATGCACACGAGCGGCTGACTTCAGCTGCAAGCTATTTTCAGGTGCTTAGTCATATCCTCGTAAATCTTACACAATCATCTTGTGTGAGTGGAAACAACGACAGACGTGCATTGTGTACTAAGACGGGCGTATAATGTATACCCCCTTTATGAGTCATCTACCTTCCGACTGGTTTTATGTGGCCCGCCACGAATTCCTCGCCTGTGCCAATTTTTTCATCTCAAAGTAGTAGTTGCAAACTACGTCCTCAATTATTTGTTGGCTGCATCCCAGTCTCTGCCTGTATCGCCTGGTCGCCTGTATCTCTAGTACCATGGAAGTTATTCCCTAATGTCCCAACATATGTCCTATCATCCTATTCTTCCTTATTGTCAGTGTTTTCTACATATTCCATCATCGCCGATTCTGCGGAGAACTTCCTCATTCCTTGTCTTATCAAACTACCTGGGTACAATCACGGTTCCGTAGGCAACTGAAGACATTTTTCCGTGAAGGTATTGACTCTCTTGTCTGACATTGGAATAAATATATCAGCGCTACGGCGATTATTTTTGGAACAATTTATAAGTTTACTTTTTTTCTCCATCTATCTCGGTTTTTTTTTTTTTTTGACTGCCCCTTATCGCATCTCGAAATTATTTTGTTCCAGGACAGTGCATTGAGCAGGAGTGCAAAATCGTCATTCGCATATCTAAGCTCAGGACTGTGCAGGATAAGTGAATGGAACGGTAACGTAACGTCACCTGGAAAAATTCTTTCAAACGTATGTCCCATGAACAAAGCGCAAGAACGAAAGAGCAAGAAAAAAACTGCGTGTTAATCTAAAAACAACGAAACTGCAGAAACAGAAAGAAGGCTGAAATTTAGTTAGTGTTGTGTATGGAAAAATGAATGCAAATATGGTTCAAATGGCTCTGAGAACTATGGGACTTTACATCTTAGGTTATCAGTCCCCTAGAACTTAGAACTACTTAAACCTAACTAACCTAAGGAAATCACACACATCCATGCCCGAGGCAGGATTCGAACCTGCGACCGTAGCAGTCGCGCGGTTCCGGACTGAAGCGCCTAGAACCGCTCGGCCACACCGGCCGGCTGAAATTACTTGTTATTCATGTATAGTAATAGTGCAAAAAAGCCATACTCTAGGAAATCCTTGATAGTGAACTACCTCTCTGTTAAACAAGAATAGTTTTACTATTGTTATGGAAGCGAAAAGTTTCGGCCTTTTTTTTTTTTTGCAAATGTCATTGTACGTGTCTTTTTATTAATGTGATTGTGTGTCGCTTCATTTATCTCCCTCCATGTGAAATAATAAAGAAAATAATGATACAAGAATCTAGTAACGAGATTCTTTTAACCATCTGCTTTTGGTCTGCCATAAACGCACACACGCAGCCATTACGTTAAATTTGGAAATATTAATTATTTACGGGCTGCACTCGACATGATAAACAGAAAAATTAGTTTCAATCAGTTCAGCGTAATAAGGTCATTATATTAAAGTCAGACTGATTTCAGTCTGAATTTGAATGAGAAAAAATCTCATAGCTCTGGTCTGTATCAGTAATAAATGAAAGCTGTCATCCCATTGGTATTGAGTAAAGATATTATTACTATCTTTGCTCGCTAACGTTGAGATACCAGCTTTCACTTACTGTATTTTACCGGGTAACATGGATATTTCTTAACGAATCACTTGTATATGCTGGGAGCCCATTTGTATTGGGAAGCGAACTTTCGCAAAGAACTAATTTCATCCGTTTTCGCCTACGCAACGTACCTTATTGCTACCAGCATATAAATCTAGCCATTCATGAGAAAGTCCTAAAAATTCATACGGAAAATTATCGACACGCTTAATTAAAGGAGAGAATGACGATGTAGTGTGAACCTTTAATACTTGTCACTGTGATAAATACCCTCTGCTGCGCACTTTACAGTGGCTTGCAGACTACGGATAAAATCGAATCTGCTAGTTTATGTCGTCCCATCGTAAGTGCGCTCTTCTTCGAACGAGTCGAACTGCATCATGACGATGGTGTAGGTGAAGACGGTACCGGAAAGTGCGCACACCGTGCTGCCGTCGAGGGGGAAGAGGCCGCGCGCGCTGAACGCCAGCTTCCTGGCGCCGAGGTAGTCTCCCAAGAGCCGCAGCGCCGCCGACGCCCGGTCTGCGCTTGCGCGGGAGCCAAGCAAGCGACGCGCCAGCACCCGCTGCACCAGGTGGGCCGCGCGGTTCGCCTCGCTGCTGGTCGCCTGGCCGATATCGATATTTTAGTTCTCAATAACTGATATTTTCGGTATTTGATCTCGGTTATAACGGGTGTTTATTTTTTACTAGTAACCGAGTAAAATAGCCGAAATATCAATTAGCCATAGCAACAGGCCGGCCGGTGTGGCCGAGCGGTTCTAGGCGCTACAGTTTGGAACCGCGCGACTGCTACGTCGCAGGTTCGAATCCTGCCTCGGGCATGGATGTGTGTGATGTCCTTAGGTTAGTTAGGTTTTAGGTAGTTCTAAAGTTCTAGGGGACTGATGACCTCAGATATTAAGTCCCATTGTGCTCAGAGCCATTTGAACCATGGCAGCAGTGCTAAAATATTTTGTTTTTAAATAAACCTTCTTTACAAAGATAATAATCTTTATTCGTAAAAGTTGCATTGGTCTGAGAAACTGCGTTATTTCAGAGAGTGGGGAAAGCGATAAGTGCTACTTTAATAACAATGCCAACAGAAACGAGCAACGAACACATGGCATCAGAATCGGTACAGCGTGGCTGAGACAACAATGTCCACGTTTACGTGTGTTACTATTTTAAGGTACGTTCGTACATCCATCGTGGAAGACTTGCCCCCATCTGGTCAATACGGTATTTTCTCGCTGTCGTCGCCGGACATACGTTGTACGAGGGCTATGTCGAAAGTTTTTAGAGCCGCGACTTTCGCGCCATGATTTTTTACGATTATAAAACGGATTTAAGTGTCGAAGAATGCCATTCTTCTTTGCTGCGTGTTTTTGGTGAAGCTTCCCCTTCTAGGGCCACAGTTGGACATTGGTTTCGCGAGTTTTCGAGGGGTTGGCAGTGAATTGAAGATGAGCCTCGTCCCGGTCGGCCAGCAACAGCTGTGACTCCTGAAAACATTGATGCTGTGAGGAAAATAATCAAAGAAGATCCACATCTTACATTTTGCGACATTGAAGGGACCCTAAATATTGGATCAACAGCAGCACAGACCATCGTTCATAGTCACTTAGGCCTTATTAAGAGATGTGCCCATTGGGTGCCACATTCCCTGACAGAAATACAAAAGCAGGCGAGAGTGGACTGGTGTCGTTTCAATGCTCGAAAAATTCAATGGAGGGAAGTCCCAAGACACCTACAATATCGTCACAGGTGATGAAACGTGCGTCTACCATTATGACCCTGAAACGAAGAGACAGTCTTCTGTGTGGTGCTCTCCAGTGGAGGAACCACCCACAAAAGTTCGATGAAGTCGGAGCCCTGGAAAAAAGATGGTGACAACATTTTTTCACAAAGAACGAGCATCTCACCTCTGTGACCTTGAACACACGTCGTACAGTCAATCCTGAATGGTACGTGAACGATTGTCTTCCAAAGGCCATCGCCACATGGAAGTCACAGCATCCAAAGTCCAAGAGTGGGCACCTTCTGCTGCATCACGACAATGCATCTGCGCACAGGGCTGCCAGAACGATGGACTTTCTGGAGAAGGAAACAGTGCGAGTGTTATCCTATCCCTCCTGTTCACCTGACCTGGCCCCCTGTGACTTTGTCCTGTTCTCTAAGACTAAGGGAAAAATTCGAGGGCAGCGGTTTTCATTAGATGAAGAGGCCATTGTAGCGTACGAGAGTGCATTAAGTGACATTCCAAAAGAAGATTGGACTGACAAATTTTCTAAGTGGTTTCAGAGAATGGAAAAATGTATACATGCCAATAGAGAGTATTTTGAAAACTTGTGAACGTTTTTTTGCAAATAAATTGTTTTTCAGACATTGTGCTAAAAACTTTCGGCATAGCCCTCGTATTACACAATGACACCAACCCCCGTCTGGAAACGTTTCTACTAAATAACGTACCAGCGAACTACAATGCTTCATTTGCTTTAAAAGATTAAAGATTTGTCTGCCACTTCTATGGTATAATAAGAGGAGGAAAATTATGGTAAAAGCAATAAATTAAAATCTTTATAGGTCATTCCTAGTACACAATGCCTGTGTCTACATAATATGCCTTCATCTGCAAATAGCCTTTGAGAACGGACAAATTAACACTAAAAATAGAGTTCAACATCAGTTTTCATCATTTAGCAGTGATTATTCGTAATGCGCAAGCAGGGAGAGTGATCCCCCATTTCAATAAATTACACTGAAGAGCCAAAGAACTGGTACACCTGCAAAATATCGTGTAGGGCCACCGACAGCATGCACAAGCGCCGAAATACGACGTGGCATTCGCTCGACTAATAACTGAAGTAGTGATGGAGAGAACTCAGAAATGAAAGGCTTAGCAGACTTAGATTGAAAGGGGAATTCAGAAATATAACGATAATAACAACAAACGCGCCAACAGAGGAAGCAGAAGAAGAAATAAAGGAAACGTTTTATGAAGATCTAAAAAGGGTATGCAGTATAAGTACAAAAGCATGTTCTATTCTTAGTTGTGGGGGATTTTAATGCACGGGTTGGGCGAAGCGAATATGAAAGAGTACCTAGGAGATACACATTAGACGAAGAAAGAAACGAGAATGGAGAAATGTTATGTCAGTCTGCTGCTAGAAATAATCTAATCATCAGGAGCACATGTTTCTCACATAGAAGAATACATCTCGGAACATTGAAATCAAATGTAAGTAGAGTAGTCAGTCAAATAGATCATGCGTTAGTAAATGCACGACATGCCATGTCAGTTATCGATGTGAGGAGTTGCAGGGGCCGAGCTGTGACGTAGGCCACTGTGCTGTAAAAGCTGCAGTGAGAGAGAAAATATCTGTAGCACCTAAACCTGGAATGGAGAAAAATATAAACTGGGACACAGAAAAACTGAATGACCCAGAAGTCGTGAAAGCATGCCAAGCAAAAGTTAGAGATGCACTGACTCCCAGCGAGGAAACAATGGGAATCCAAGAGAGATGGACTTGAAAGAGGCAGCAGAAGACATAGTCGGGATGAGAAGAAACGCAGGAAATGAGTGGTTTGATGATGAATGCACGCTAGTAATAGAAAGTGCAAATGCGGAAAGACTGAGAATGATACAGAGAGACAAGAAGAAACGTGGAGGTATACAAAGAATCAAGATCCAATGCCCAAAGAATATGCAAGAAAAAGAAAAAGGGATGGCTGAAATCAAAGTTTAAAGAGATAGAAGAATTAAAGGAACAGAATGAAAAGAAGAAATTCTACCATGCCGTGAGAAAGATGAGAAAAATTTTTCAGCCCAAACAAAATGCGTGCAAAACCAGGAACAGCGAAATAATACGAGATGAACAAGAAATATTGCAAAGGTGGGCAGAATACTTTGAAGATACGCTCAACAAAAACTCATATCAGGCCCCAAGAGGTACACAGGAACGGAAGAGAACATAGAGGCAAGAGAAATTGAAAAGGTCGAGGCACAAAACCCATCAAGGCTGCCAAGTGGAACCAGTGATAAATAAACTAAAAAATAACCATGCACCCGGTGAAGATGGGTTCGTGCCAGAACTAATAAAATCAGGGGGGGGGGGAACCTCTAAGACGTGAAATATTTAAACTAATAAAGAACACATGGGTAAATGAAAGCATCCCGGAGGAGTGGAACACTGGAATAATATGCCCAATATATAAGAAAGGAGAAAAGCTCAACTGTGAAAACTACAGAGCATAACCCTACTGAATACAGTATATAAGATTTTCTTTGGAGTGCTGAATGGCAGAATACAGAAGTGCGCCGAAAAGATTCTCGGAGGATACCAATGAGGATTCCGACCAAACAGAGGTACATCTGATCAGTTGTCTGTTGTTAGACAAATAACGGAAAAATTTTATGAATGTGATATAGATCTCCACTTCCTGTTCGTTGACTTTAAACAAGCTTTCGACCGCATTAATAGACCAGCATTGTATAAAGGGCTGAAAGAATTGGGCATCTGTGATAAACTGAGAAGGTTAATCGAGTTAACAATGAAGGATACGAGAGCAAAAGTAAAAATGAATATCAGAATGACCAAGCAGTTTGACTTCGAGCATGGAGTGAAACAAGGTGATGACCTCTTGGCAGTCCTTTTAACTTAGCGCTGCATAGTATCCTACAAAAAGTAGATAAAAGACGAACAATAACGGTGAAGTACAGCCAGATATGCGCATATGTAGATTATATTGCTATCTTGACAAGGGATGTAACATCGTTTAAAGAAATATATGGACAAATGGAAGCAGAAAGAACAAGAATTGGACTTACTCTAAATGAAAGCAAGAGAAAATATACGGTTATGTCCAATTCTGAAGCTAGAAGAACACCACAGGACTGAAGATCTCTGATAAATGCTTCAAATCTATTATATGTTTCCATTATTTAGATATCCTCCTAACCAATGATGTATTAGATAAAGGGTAGAAGGAGGAGACAAAGTCTATAATGGAAACCTAAAGATACTCAAGAACTCTCTAATTACAAGAACAAATAAATTGAGAGTATACTGTTCCCTTTTGCGACCTGTTGCCACGTATAGATCAGAAACGTGGTCAGTGACAAAAGGAAACAGTAACAGCCTAAGGGCATTTGAGAAGAAAATCTTGCGAAAAATCTATGGGCCTGTGAAAGAGGCAGAAGTTTGGAGAGTGTGATACAACCATTAAATACAAGAGCTTATACAAGGGAAAGATATAGTGAAATTTATCAAATCTCAAAGAATACGTTGGGTAGGACATATGGAGAGGATGGCGGAAGACAGGATGACCAAACGAATAATGAATGCCAGACTGTATTTCACCAGAAGGAATGGCAGACCAAGAGCTAGACGGATAGACACTGTGCTGGTAGACCTTGCCAAGATACAAGAAAAGAAGAAGTGCTGGAGAGAATTGACACCATGAATCCTGCAGGGCTGCTCATAAATCCGTAAGAGTACGAGGGGTGGAGATCTTTTCTGGACAGCACGTTGCAAGGCATCCCAGATATGCTCAATTATGATCATGTTTGGGGAGTTTGGTGGCCAGCGGAAGTGGTTACACTCAGAAGAGTGGTCCTGGAGCCACTCTGTAGTAATTCTGGACGTGTGGGGCATCGCATTGTCCTGATGAAATTGCCCAAGCCCGTCGGACTGCACAATGGACATGAATGGATGTAGGTGATCGGACAGGATGCTCACGAACGTGTCACCTGTCAGAGTGGTATCTAGACGTATCAGGGGTCCCATATCACTCCAACTGCAGACGCCCCACACAATTGCGGAGCCTCCATCAACTTGAATCGTCCCCTTCTGACATGCAGGGTCCATGGTTTCATGAGGTTGTCTCCATATCCACAGAAGTCCATCCGATCGATACAATTTCAAACGAGACTCGTCCGATCTGGCAAAATGTTTCCAGTCATCAACTGTCCAATGATGTCAGTGTTGACGGGCCCAGGCGAGGCCTAAGGCTTTGTATCGTGCAGTCATCAAGGGTGCTCGAGTGGGTCTTTGGCTCCGAAAGCGCACATCGATGATGTTTCGTTGAATGGTTCGCACGCTAACTGTTGTTGATGGCGCAGCATTGAAATCTGCAGCAATTTGCGGAAGGTTTGCACTTCTGTCACGTTGAACGATCCTCTTCAGTCGTCGTTGGTCCTTTTCTTGCAGGATCTTTTTCCGGCCGTGGCGATGTCGGAGATTTGATGTTTTACGGGATTCCTGATATTCGCGGTACAATCGTTACATGGTCACACGGGAAAATCCTCACTTCATCACTACCTCGGAGATGTTATGTCACATCTCTCGTGCGCTGCCTATAACACCAAGTTCAAACTCACTTAAATCTTGATAACTTCCCATCGTAGCAGCAGTAGCCGATCTAACAACTGAACCAGCACTAGTTGTCTAATCGACCGCAGTGCCGTATTCTGCCTGTTTACATTTCCCTGTATTTGAATACAAGTGCCTATACTAGTTTCTTTGATGCTTCAGTGTATGATCAACAGGAGAATGCTGATTTTTTTGTAGTACTTAACCATCTTAATTTTCGAGAAAAGCACCGAACGATGGACAGAGAAAGTTTTCTTTTCTTTGTCCATGTAATTAAGTATTGTAATTTTATGCGTTTTGAAACTGAGTGAGTCAAAATTTTTCGAACTTTCTTCGATTTGTACATTTATTACAGAAAATAATAAGAATAAAAAAATGGTTCAAATGGCTCTGAGCACTATGGGACTTAACTGCTGAGGTCATCAGTGCCCTAGAACTTAGAACTACTTAAACCTAACTAACCTAAGGACATCACACACATCCATGCCCGAGGCAGGATTCGAACCTGCGACCGTAGCGGTCGCGCGGTTCCAGACTGTAGCGCCTAAAACCGCACGGCCACTCCGGCTGGCTAAGAATAAAAAACCGGAAATCGGTTATTCCAGAGACCGGTTATTTTGAGTGGTCTCATTAGTCAGATTAAAGTGGCTTGGAAAAAAATAGATTTAAATTAAAACAGACTGTTTCAGCGATAACTGCCACGCCTACCTGGCACACCAGGCACGTGCTCGAGAACCTGACGACTGTGCGCGCCAGCCTGGAGCCGATGGTGACCAATACGGCAGGAGAGAACGCCGGCGGTGATATGGCGACAGAGGACACGAAGAAAAATATGATCGCTACGACAGACAGCGTCACTTCCACGGTCGATAACGCGTTCCAAGTCGCGTACGTTCTGTCCAGTGAATCTGCCAGCTGCGAGAGTCCTACGTATGCCTCGGAAATGGTGCTCGCGAGTCGGGCTTCATTCGTCTCGGCCATGTCGAAAGAAGTAATCCTGTCTGCGATTGCTTCGGACGTGCCGTCGAGGAACGACTCCCGAGTGGCGGGAGATACGAGTTGCCACTTCGCGGTAGACAGTAGCGCGAGCGCTGAATTTATTTTCTTGAAAGCCGATCCAGTTAACGACACGAAGCAGATAAATTCAATCGACAACAGTTCCACAGCGAAGTAAGTGAAGTATAGTTCGAGTGGTGCGCAGTCGTCGGCAAACAGTGCAATCAAAAGCGCGTCCAGTAAGTGGCACGTGAGAGTGGTGGTAAGTGCAGAGACTAGCAGCAGCCTGTGGCCGCTGTAGGACGTGCGAACGAGTGAGGAGAGAGACGCGTCCGCTCGCTGCAGCTGGGAGGCGAAGCGCGCCTGCCGGGAGCAACGGGAGCGGGCTCTGCCGAGGCAGGCGGAGACGAGTGCAGCGGCGGCGGCGGCGTCGCCGGCCGCGGCGGGCAGCCAGATGGCGCGGCGCGGGACCCGCGAGGAGAGGCGCGCGCAGGCGTGGGCGGCGGCGGCGGCGTGGGCGGCGGCCAGCAACAGGCAGCACGCCGCCTGCCGGCCGGAGCGCGGCCGCAGCGCGCACCACCGCAGCGCCGCCTCCAGCGGCCGCAGCGCCCCCACCGTGTCCACCCCTCTCGAACCACTAGAAAACAACAAAGGAAATAAGAAAGAAAGAAGAAATGGCTCTGAGCACTATGGGACTTAACATCTGAGGTCATCAGTCCCCTAGAACTTACAACTACTTAAACCTAACTAACCTAAGGACATCACACACATCCAAGCCTGAGGCAGGATTCGAACCTGCGACCGTAGCGGCCGCGCGGTTTCAGACTGAAGCGCCTAGAACCGTTCGGAGACGACGGATGGCAGAAAATAAGAACTATTCCAATCCATCTTCGCTTGTTTACAGTTTGTGCGCAACATCCTGTTTCGCACTGTTATGCTTGTCGTCGCCTCCGCGGAAGTTGTCTTTTAGTACGCTTCATTCAGTGTCATCCCTTCTTTTATAGATGCTTTTTGGTGGAAATTTTATGACTTTTTATCGTAACCCGATTATGCTCTATCCAGGCGGAACGCTCGTTCTTCAGTTAAGGGGGGTAGGACGTCAAACGGGCTGACTTGGAGCGGGAGAGGCACCAGAGGACATTTTAATTTACACTGTTCATACTTTTACAAGTAAATTCATAAAACTTTGTCAGCATGACCAGGAAGGGTACAGGATTCACACTCTTAGCAGCGGAAGTTCGAAAACACGACAAAATAATTTTTTTACATGTGAAATTTCAATATTTTCTCACCTACTATTGGCTGCAATTGTTGCTATAGGTATACTTTTCTTCGTAAGTAAGAGAGACTGTTCGATGAATTTTGCACAGCATACAAACCATACTGACAGGTGTCTGAAACTCTAGAATCTATTCAATTTACGAAAATATGAATGAGCTGTTACGTTTTAAACTTTATGTTTAGAAAAAAATCAAATTTTGAAGTTAATTATCTCAATTTTTACCACAGTTTTTAATAGATTTTGAAAATTCTACAGTTTCATACACCAGTAAGTATGTTTGTATGCTGTGCAAAATTCATCAAAGAATCTCTCTTACTTGTGAAGAAAAATGTAACTATAGCAACAAATGCAGGCAACAGTAAGTGAAAAAATGATGAAATTTCATATCTAAAAAAAATTATTTTGTTGTGTTTTTGCACTTCCACTGCTATGAGCGTGAATCCTGAATCCTGACTCGTCATGCTGACAGATTTTTATGAATTTATTTGTAAAAGTATAGACAGTAGAAAATAAAATGTCCTGTGGTGCCTCTCCTGCTCCAAGTCGGCCCGTTTGACGTCCTACCCCCCTTCGTAAAGAATATTGTGCAACCTACGACTATTTTTCAAATAGCAGAAAAAATAACAATAGCTGCACTACTTTTGCGGGTAGCTACACAACGTACTTGAAAACAGCAACTTTCACAGGCGGGCCTCACTGATTTGCCCCTTTCATTATTTTCATTCTTGTAGGGTTTGATTGATACCAATTTTTTAAAAGAGATCTAAGAAACAACTGTCACTATTGTAGAGGAAGCAGCGTCCCAAAGTCAGTCTGTACAGTTTTTGCAAAAATAATCAATAATAGTTCACGAAGCCGAATAGAGACTCTCCTATTAGAAGAACAATGCAGTGATAATGCACTGACGAAAAGAAAATCGCAACACCAAGAAGGAGTTTAGCGACATAAACGAAAGTTGGTAGGCTTTTCTACATCTGAAAGATAATATCTATTCAAATTTCGCACTAGCCCCATAAGAGTGGCGCTTGTAGCGTCACTACGAGGATGCAAATCACGTTTGCTTTCAATACACCCTGTAAAGGTCGTGATAGTTACTTACCTTTGAGATTGGACTTAGTGAGTTGACGTTAGCCCGCATCTCGTGGTCGTGCGGTAGCGTTCTCGCTTCCCGCGCCCGGGTACGATTCCCGGCGGGGGTCAGGGATTTTCTCTGTCTCGTGATGGCTGGGTGTTGTGTGTTGTCCATAGGTTAGTTAGGTTTAAGTAGTTCTAAGTTCTAGGGGACTGATGACTATAGATGTTAAGTCCCATAGTGCTCAGAGCCATTTGAACCATTTTTCAGTTGACGTTAGTCAACAGTATCTTCAAGGTGACACTGAGTTTGAAGGAGGTCGTGTAATAGTACGAGAAGCTGGAAGTGTTGGTCAGAAAGGAGCCAGTTGAGGGCCTGCAACTGACCTACTAGATACACTGGTCATACATCTGGAGTTATCGTCTGGCGGTGATTTCGTGAGTACTCTCGTGGTTACTCCAAGCACTCTGACTGCAAATTTGTACGTCAGTCTGGTGATTCGACGCGCTATCCTGCCATTTGTGAACAGCATTTCTAAGAGTGTTTTCCAACAGGATAACGCTCGTCCACACACCGCCGTTGTAACATAACTCTCTAGGAGTGCTCGATCACCAGATCTGTCTCCATTCCAGAACATATGGGACCAATTCGAGCTTAACCCACAAACAGACCGACCCAGTGCAACAGGCATGTAACTCCATCCCGCAAACTGACACCGAGCACTTGTACAACACAATGCGTGCACGTTTCCATGCATGCATTCAATAGTGTGGCAGTTACACCGTTTATTAATTTACCAACATTTCGCATTTGCAATGGTGTATCTCGCGCTTACATTAAGCTGTGATCTTGCAATATTAATCACTTAAATATGTTACCGGGACCAAGGTGTTCCAGAAATTTCGTAAACCCATACCAAGTATTTTTTGCGGTTGCTATTTTTTAACAGTTTATGTTTACTATAAAAAGCGTTTCAGATAAACGACTAGAATCCAGTTTAGAGACACATATACTTTTATTGACGTCAAAAAAGCTTTTGACACTGTGACCAGAAAGAAACTATGGGACATAATGATCAAACCCGGATATCCTGGACATCTTTTGGAATCTATAAAAAGCTTATACATGGACACAAAAATAATAATAAAACTTAATATTAACAAAACTGAAGAAATCACTGCCAATATGGGACTTAAACAAGGATGCAGTCCGACACCAACCTCATTTAAGGTGTGTAAATGAAGAACTGGAGACAGGAAGTAAACCCAGGTATATAGATTAATAGAAAAAAATATGTTAATATCCTATTCCAATTTTGGAAGAAAGTGAAGATGAGCCACAAAAAGTAGTCTATAATTTACGTCAGTTAGTGAAAAGAGAATATAACCTTCAAATATCAACCAAGAAAAGTAAAATCAATGCTCACTATGAGAAATGGCCTCACACTCAAAAATAATAACATATAACACACCACTTTAGCAGACTTCCAACTTTAATTTCTTAAGTTGCGACATAAGCCATGACATGGACAAGGATATAGTAAAGAAGATTCACAAATATCAGCCACTAAGGGGAATAATAAACAAAACATTCCAGAACAAAATACGGAAGGAAACAAAACTAAAATTTCATGAAACCATGACTTCGCCTGTATTTCATATGGAAGTGAGTGAAGGATCGCTGAAAACGCGATAAAAGTAAACCACCACCAGCAGATATGAGATATCTTAGAAAACTGAGCGATATTACCAGGAAGATTGTATAAGTACTGAAGATATTAGGAATGAATTATATATTTATAACAATAATGAAAAGACTGAAAAAAATAAAACGTCATGCCACTATCATACAAAGAATGAGTGAAGAGAGTATCCCACATTTGGCCATGCTATAGCTGCCAAGGGGAAGGAGGGATGTAATAAGACTCAGAATGAGATGGCAGTGAAAAATGAAGACAGAACAGGCACAAGTACCTAAGCCTTGAAGTGCAGAGGAAGAAGGACTTGATCAGACGACGCAGGTTCGATTTCCGGTACAGCCTAAGATTGTTCCTTGGTGGTAGGATTGGAATGCGGTGTGCTCAGCCTCGTAATGCCTGGAGAGAAGAACCTTTACTGAGTAGTAGCTGCTCCTGGTCTCGGACAGTGTCAACTGCCGGGACAGCGGTGTGGTGACTCCAATGGCATTGCTGGATATGTGTGACACGACAGTCGATCGGTACCAATGCCCCTACTCTCCCTCCAGAGCCTGTGGAAGGAGGTTATGTATTGGATTTGATGGTCAGTGCCTGGACATCAATTTCCTAATGCAAGTCGACGCCATACCCGGAAAAATCAACTTTGAAAACTAGAAGATTTCCGAGTCTTGTTAAGTAAGGGGTTTGTAATTTGGAAGTCCGTATAGCGGTCATCAGCAAAATGGGCACGTCAAGGTCTTTTCATCCTACTACTGCACTGCCTGTTGGTGATGTTTTCAAATGTTAGCAAAAAAATCTTAAATACGTATTAAATGTCTCTGTTTTTAGTCGAGAATATGCAGGACTACTTTTCGAAAGAAAATTCTTGCTGCTGCTACGAAAAAAATAAAAACTAACATTACAAGAAATTTTGAAGAAAAAAATTTTTTTTCTTCATCCTATGGGAAAACAGAAACATTGGCATATTTGAACTGAAAATAATCTCGTATGATTATTCTCAAAGTTTATAGATGCATATGATACACATTTCATCATGAAAACAGAAAAGTATTCCGAATTAAAAAAATAAAACAGCGGAAGTGGTATGTAACTGTTTGGCCTGTGTAGCGAAAAAGGCCGTTGCTGATGGATTTGCGTCCTGTAGCACCTCCTACCAACTTCCAGAGAGAAAGTTGTTGTTAAGGTAATTATGAAATCAATTTTGGTATCATTTGAAACATCATTATGGTATCATGTCACGTATGAACGCATTTTATTTACGAGAGACTCCGTGCGCGAGAGCGTGCGAGTACTTGTGCAGTGCCACCGGGATTTTAGTTCCGACAGCTCGCCTTGATAGGACCGATAATATTCCCTAACTCCCAAATATTTGTTGCAAGTCTTACTGATGCGATCGCCCGTGTCGCATCTTGTGTGTGTAAAATCGAGACTTCACCGTCATAACTAAGTTATCGGTATGAGCTTGTGACCTGCTACAACCTCCGTGTACACATTTGCCTGACGTATGTTGTGTTTAAGAGTTAGTGGCGGAATGACGAAATTTTCAAATGTCGGACGATGCTGCTGTGAGTTTATCTGTTTCCTTTAGGATGTATCCACAGCTACTATCATTTTATATAGGCCTAATGCAGGCATGGTATAATTTCTCAACTGTGATCGATGTGAACAACGGACAGTATATGTCTCCGCAAAGCTATATTGTGCTAGTATGATGCAAAGTAAAGGTTTTACGGAAGTAGTTTTTTCGTTTTACGATTCGATAACATAGTTCAGCGTAGAGAAACTGTGAAGAAGGATGTATGTCTGATAGGCCGGAAAGGTAATCGATCTAACATTATAGCCCGTTTTTAAGTGTAGCACGCTGTAGTCTTAGGAGTGTGTGTGTTTATGTTCTCTCTCTCACTTACCAATACCTTCCACGTACAGATCCTACATTCTAGAACAATAATTTAGAGTTGAGAATGCTCTGTGACTCCCATACGCAGAGAGATGAATCGTAAATTAAGTACTATGCTCGAGGTCTTGGAAATATGTAGAGCGCTGTCTTGTATACTTTGAAGATTTAAGTGTTCGAGAATTAACTGTGAATGGGCGTGCTGAGTAGTCACCTATCCATGGTCGCAATGATACTCGTCAAGTAGAGAATGAATGGTTTAGCTATGATAGTCAAATTGAGGAAACATGCTGGCCGGTGTTGAAGTTGGCTTAAAATTGTTCGCGCTATCAAGTTTCATGTTTATTATTAGAGTACATGGATGGTGTCTTTTCCATCGCATTCCTGCATTGGTTAGCAGATAATGTTTGACTGATATGGCTTGTTTGAGTTGGGGAAAAAGTTTTCGTGGATGGACGGCAACTTTCGGAGGTTGCTAGCAGCAAAACAGTGATCGCGTACATGAGTTCAACATGAGGAATGAGTGGAAATGGAACGCGGAGCCATCATCTATTGCGTCACTGTGGCATATGAGTTTAAATGTAGAGGTGGTCAATCACTTTCGGATGGTAGTTTGTAAACTCTCCACAACGCTGCCACTCTCTTCTAGTTTCCTTATGTTGTAAGCGTGTTTTATTTAACAAATGATCGATTCTTATGCTATCCGCCATAAGAATACTATTTACACCCTGCAATGTCTCGTTTTCTATGAGAGGTGGTGGATCAGAGCGTCTTAATGTGAATTTAGAATCTGACACAGGCCTCGAAGTCGTGGCGGAAAACGAAATCTTTGGTAGCGTACAAAAGCGTGTTAGAAAACAGTTTGAATCAGGACCAGAGGGAGCGTCTCATACGATAATTCGCTTAGAGTATAGGTGATGAAACTTTTAAGTGGTCTATGCGGTGTCTGTATATTTAATAAAATCGTGTCATAGATACAGCAGGAGTAGCTGTAGCAGTTTGAGGTGAGAGCCGGTGAGGAAGGGGCTGTACCGCTAGGAATGCTTCGATGGCAGCACGTTATGCTATTCTGGGGACTTACTGTGAAATTTCTTTCTTCGCGCTGGAGGCCGACCGCAGCTATGTGTCATTGCGCCCGCATCGGTGACTTCTAATTCGTATGAGCTTTTATAGTTCGTAATTTTTATCTCTTGGGCTGATTGATTTGATTGGACGTGGATCTGTAGTACTTGTATCTAGTTCGGGGACGTACCACATTGCGGGCATTTCCACCGAATGGTCAAACCACGGTCCTGTTGCAGTAAATCAGCTCGATCTGTTTCTACAAGTTGCAGAAGGTGTTGGATATGTCTTTCTCCGACTTCTGCTCAGTTCGGACTTAAATTGGAACGAGTACTTGTGGAAAGCTGTAGAAATGGGTGCGACTGCAAGATGTTCAGGGTGTGATTAAAACCAGGTTGTAATTTTACTGTAGCAAAAGATTCGAGGAAGGTGGCTCATTTAGAGATATAAGAGTGCGTGAAATATGACTGACTTGTGGGCGTGAACCTATACAAGTACGTGTTTGAATGGACGTAATTTCTAACATACAGCTTAACGTTAGAGATCTGAGAAATTAGTGTGTATTTTTCTTCTTAAGACCTCAATCAGCACATCATCTACTACTACTACTGCTGCCTGTCATCGCCTATAACTTGGTGGATATATCTTGGAACCTCTGATATGGTCTCGAGACAGAGTGCATTACAAAAACTAATCAATTATCGAGTTGGGTGCGGTGTGATGGAGTCGCAAATACCGCTCACATACCACGTTCCTTAGCCGAATCACTTTCAGAGTTCAATGATTTTATCCCTAGGCTGCATCGTTGGCTGATAATACATATTCCTACGATCGCCGTCACGGTATTTGTCCAGAAAACAGCACCCCATTCAGAGGTAAGGTCGTACCTCGATTCGTAAAGCGGTTATCTGTTTTAACATGGATACTTGGGTGCACCTGTAAAACCAAGAGCGCTTGTGAGAGTAACATGCAGTAGTTGTTGGGATCGGGATTTTTTATTTAACATTTGCTCGATTACGTCTATGACACGGTGGTATGACTCGCAGGAAGAACGTAAGAGATATACACATGGATCATTGATTTTCGGTCAGTATTATTTGGTACCGTATGCATCCAGTTATTGACGAGGTAATATTATACTTAGTAGTAGTGCTGGGTGCGTGATATGTTCGCATTTGAGCATCAGGTTTATAAGGTATATGTGTTTGTGTAAAGGAAATGTCTATGTGCTCTTGTAGGGAAGTTAAGGATTTGACTTGGAGTACTGTGATAGCGAAGGGAAGAGTATGTCTAGTGGGAAGGAAGGTACAGGTCTTTCCAAAGCCACAGCAGTCAACGGAGTGTATAACCGAAGAGTTCGGTCACAGCCGAATACCGTTCAGTTGCGACCGCGATCGTACGATTTAATTGTAAGTATAATGACAGAAGATACTCGTATATGTGAGGGGTTTTCTAGAATGTGTCCGTGTATGTGAAGTCTGTAGTGGTATTGATTTGTGGTTCCCATGTTAATGGTAGCAGTCTTCCGAATGCAGAGGCCTGTTGGAGTGTAGGAATGTATCAGAGTTAACTTTACCATCTTCTAGACGACCGAATAGTGAACTAATACTTAGTATGTGCTGAGCGGCTTTCGTGATCAGGTGTAACTTTGAGAAGATGTTGCGTTTGCGGTGGAGCGTTATTTCCTCCCAAGTAAATTGTTCGGTCGACTGCTTCTGCCCATTTGGTGCCTTTATTTAGTTGAGGGAAGATCGATAGTGATGTGTTGGACACACGTTTGCCTGTTCTCTAGACGTGGGAAAGACCCTAGTTGGTTTGTAAAGAACATTGATCATGTGGAATCTGTTAGATGACCGACTTCGGTATTCGGGAGTGCAAATATCAGTTTACTCTACTTGTTTCTAGTTAGTCAGTGGTTTACAGCACGCTGCACCTCGCTAAAGTTTGTTGTTTGTGAGAAATAATTTACAGTCTATATTTTGTGCATTATGCTGCATTAGCGATCGGGAGGCTAGTGGTGTGTTCTTGATATCGAGAAGTACAGGGAAAATTGTATAATATTATGGTGAAAATACGGGTGTTCTTGTAATCGACGAGTCTGGAGATGTCTGTAGAAATGCGAGCAAGAAAGCGGAAAGAGTAGCGCGTTTGTGCCAAGGGGAAACGAGCCTGTCTTTGCACATCAGTTCTGACAGTGACTTCTGATGTAGAGAAGATGATTTGGTATGGTGGGGGATATGAGTTGCATGTTTACTAGATCGAGACGGTACTCGGTGATATATTCCCTGGTTGGAGATCGGTTTGACGCTCCAATATTCTTGCGAATATCGTTCGTATTTGATGACCAATGGACAACTTTGCGATGTTTAGTTGTCGGTGCAAAATGGTGATCAGTGTAAAATAGTTAATTACCACTGAGTGTATCGTCTGTAGAAAGAAAGAACAGGTTGGATGTCTATAGATTGGGGGAACTGTCGGTGCAATTTAGCAGTCTTTGGAAAATAACGACAGAAAGTCCCAGAAAGAAAAGGTGGCTGGTGCTTCGATACCGACGGCGTTAGTAATTCGACTGGTAAATTCGATAAGAGCTAATGAGAATGCCCAATTGATTGTGGTGGAATATAGGAGCAGTGAGAACATTTGCATATGTTGAGAGCAAGAAGGTTATCACGTTATCTCCGGGAGGACGATTGGATTTGGCGATATTTTGGTAAACAGGTTCTGTTAGGGTAGGAATTTTGGCGCATACAAGCAGAGACAACAAGAAAGCGAGCGATAACTATTTCTGGTGCACTATAAAATTTCAGAGAGCTGGACTTAGCTGTTTTTTTTTCACAAAGCCATGTGACATAAAAATAACAAAAAAAATGGCTCTGAGCACTATGGGACTCAACTGCTGTGGTCATTAGTCCCCTAGAACTTAGAACTACTTAAACCTAACTAACCTAAAGACATCACACACATCCATGCCCGAGGCAGGATTCGAACCTGCGACCGTAGCAGTCGCACGGTTCCGGACTGCGCGCCTAGAACCGCGAGACTAAAAATAACATTGAGAATGTTTTAGAGGGCGATGTGTCAGTCACGCTGGGGCGGGTATGTGCGTTTGAACGCGGGTGTCAACACGCTCTGTGCTACTCTGCCTTCAGTGCTAAAGGCAAGTGGTGCCTGGAGGTGCCTCGAATATGAGACTGGCGTAAACGAGCTTTGGAATTCTATGACAGTATAACAGTGACTGTATAGAGGCAAGCAACTTTCGCCGGTGTTCGACGACACCGGCTAGAGGACTAACGGAGCGTGCGGGACCCAAGCTGCGGCTGCCTTACTTCGCGGTGGTATGCACCTACTACACACGGTGAAGCGTCAGTCAATCGTCACTTATGGTCCGTTAGAATCGCTGAGGAGAAAGCAGGTTCTGCTACTGTGTAATGGAATTCTGCAGCGTCTTCGCCAGACCACAGTTAGAGTGAGGGTAGCGAGGAACACCCCACGTGCGCGGTTCTGTTTGGAGTGCATGCTCTGTAAATAAGCCCACCATCCCTGTCTGGTCGCGCCATCAACAGCGGCTACATACAACTTTCCCGTGCTTTTGGGGTCAGCTCACGGCTGCGCTCCCGCCGGATCACGTCAACACGTGTGACTAGGTGAACACATATTTGGATAGGAATTTCTCAGAAATGAAGTATGAATGAGATGCCGCCGCTTGCGAGAGGCAGGCGGGTGCCTGTGTGTGGTTTGACAGTTGACAGCGGCGTCGACCGTACGTGCGATCGCATCATCATCGGTGTCTAGCGGATAGGAATTTCTCTTGTGTTACGTATGAATGGGGGTGCCGCCACCTCATGCTTCCGGAAGGCGAGCAGGGGCTGTGCGTGGTTTGACACCTGACGAATGCGTCACTTATCACTACCTCCTGTGTACTCTACTGCACAGGGGGCGGTGGACTGTGCATGCACGCATTGATTTCATTATTTCGCGAGCGGCTCTGTAGGCCCTGCTATGCGCTATTTCGACAGTTTACTACTACAGAGCGTGTCTCCACATCAGTGTGAAGAATTTTTGGGTTCAGTTTGCTATTGTGTACTGAAATTATGAGTTGTTTGCGTGTCTGCAGACTGTGTATTGCATAAAGCATAAGCGAGTGTTTTGCTTCAGTGTGATAAATATATTCAACCCCTAAATAAGTTGTTTTAAACTAAATAGAGTGCACTTCATCCTTACTCTCCCCAGCAGCCCAGCGCAGGCTGAGTCGTTTTCCCACCATTTTCCCTCACCATCTTGGTTAACGTCACGAAAAGGACGACAGCGTCCTCTGCTGGTGGTACTGAGTACTACACCTCGTGGAGAATACACTGTTTGCCGCCATCACGGATAACTGTACGTGTGTCATCAGGTAGTGTCACGGAGGCGTCCTCTGCCGGCGACGAAATGTACTAAGACAGTTGGGAGGTCTGAAATTCGCGGTGAACCCACTAGGTAGCGCCAACTTAGAGTACGGTACCTGCGTCATCACCTGACATCATCACTAGAGCATCCTCTAGTGGCATCGATATGAACTAAGTCAGCTGGGCGCTGGACTCAGTGGCGAATACACTGGGTGGTGGTGCTGCCTCTAATTGTTTAAATAAAGGCTAGTGTATGATTTCGACAGTTGACAATTAGCAAGTACAGTCTTTTTATGAGTTCTAGAATGAGATTTTCACTCTGCAGCGGAGAGTGCGCTGATACGAAACTTCCTGGCAGATTAAAACTGTGTGCCCGACCGAGACTCGAACTCGGGACCTTTGCCTTTCGCGGGCAAGTGCTCTACCAACTGAAGGTAGGAGACGGATACTGGCAGAAGTAAAGCTGTGAGTACCGGACGTGAGTCGTGCTTCGGTAGCTCAGTTGGTAGAGCACTTGCCCGCGAAAGGCAAAGGTCCCGAGTTCGAGTCTCGGTCGGGCACACAGTTTTAATCTGCCAGGAAGTTTCAATTTATGAGTTGTTTGGATATCTGGACGTAAATGTATTGCATTATTTACTAGTGGTTCGCATGTCTGTACGCTGTGGAATGTGTTATTTTTGACGGTTTACAATTAGCAAGCGTGTGTGTAGAGCCTTATACATGAGTTATGTATGAGTAGTTTGCAGGTCTGTATGTTGTGGGGTATGTCAGAGCGTGTGTTCTGTGATGCTCCCAAATAAATAAAGTCCTTCCTCTCTCCATCAGCCTAGTGTGGGCTGAGTCCTTTTACCAGCAACCCCTGTGAAGAGGTTGCACCCTGGAGGCTTAGGTTAATGGTAGGGAGCTTGGTTTGCAACAATTTTCTTAGATTGGTGGCGAGAGCGCAAGTGACCTTTCTTTACTGCCAGAATTCAAACTCGGTGGCGGTTCCTAGGAAGAGGTGACGGTCTGGACCTTGAAAAGTAGTTGAAACTAGGTAGTTGAAAGTATAGTGAACTCATTTTCTTACCTATGTGAAGTCGAATCACGTGACTAATGCAGTAGCCAATAGGAGTGCAGCATTCTATGGGTGGAGAGGGGGGGGGGGTGTTAGGTCGTGAATAAACACCGCCACGTGATGCGGTGAGGAAAATGTATAAGCGTAGCAGAAATGAATGGGAAATCATACCTACCTGGGCTTCTCTCCGCCGTATTTCCAGCCTGCTGAGATGTTTGCCTTCAAACAACTAAGTTGACTACAGCCCACCCTGCTTTCAAGAGCTGGGAATAAATGAAGAAGAAAGGATTTCTAACAACGATATGGGCCACAAATGAGGAAATGCACTGACGTAAGCGACTCTGGAGGAGGAGGAGGAGGACATTAGTGTTTAACGTCCCGTCGACAACGAGGTCATTAGAGACAGAGCGCACGCTCGTGGAAGGGAAGGATGGGGAAGGAAATCGGCCGTGCCCTTTCAAAGGAACCATCCCGGCATTTGCCTGAAGCGGTTTAGGGAAATCTCTGAAAACCTAAATCAGGATGGCCGGAGACGGGATTGAACCGCCGTCCTCCCGAATGCGAGTCCAGTGTGCTAACCACTGCGCCACCTCGCTCGGTCGTAAGCGTCTCTGAGAAAGTGTGTATTATTGTGGCCTAGCACTGGGGAACGAACGCCCTGGGAACAGCAAAACTGATCGGCTGTTTTCGCGCTACTGTCCTATGAAAAGTGATTGAAGGATGGTGAGATCACGAGTAGGCGACAACACATCTCATCACAGGACCTGAAGCAAGATAGGCAGCGATCTGACGGCAGTGTACAATGTAAGAGCGCACATGGTTGAACTTGGGACTCCACAGCGGACGACCTGTACGCTTCCCCCAAATTGATTTAATGACACCGTCAATTACGATTGCAGTGGACAAAGGATTATCGAGATTGAACCATGAATCAATGAAGACATATCGCCTGGTCGGGTGAATGATGTCTTTTGTGGATGCTTGTGTCCAGATACGGCATCACCCAGGTGACTGGTTACTCAGAACATACACCTCCCCAAGAGTGTAGAACTGTGGATCCAGAACTATGCTATGGTAGACATTACCCTAAGCTTCCATGAAATTTGTGACAGTAATCGAAGACATCATGATGGTTTTGAAGTACGTGAAAATTACTGCACAGCACTTGGATCCCTTTATCATTGATGTCTTCCCCAATGACTATATTTTCCAGCAGCACAACTGCCAGTTTCACAACGCCAGAATCGTATGACACTGGGTTGAGGAGTATGATAGTGAACTCACGTTGATGAATTGCCCATCAAATTCGCCTGCCCTGAACATCTGGGACGCTATCAGACACCAGCTCCGTGCCCCAAAACCACCGGCCCGTAATTTACGGGAAATCCGTGACCTCTGCATAGACATCTGGTGCAAATACCCTTGGAAGCCTACCATGGATTTGCGAAATCAGTGACATGCAGAATCCCTGCTTTACTGCATTCCCAATGTTAAGCTATTAAGCAGTTAATAATAATGTTTCGCTCATCACTATTTGTCACAGAGTCGTTGTTAGAACGATGACGCTGAACAGTGTTTAAAACACCTGTCCAGCTTCTAAAAGAATAGAACTCAAATCCCGTCACACCATCCTCATCTGGGTTTCACTAAATTACTTGAACAGCCGAGATATTTCCTTAAAAACTCTGAATTAGCACTCATCATTCCTTTGAGTTTTGTGCCCACACATTAAGCTTCAATCTTTCTTGTACACTTTTTACGAGAGATGCATTACTCATGTACAATAGTTTGTTCTGCTTCTGTGAAAGTAATCTGTCAGTATTATCCCTTGGCATGCAAAACATTAAATAAAATAGAGGAAAAACAGTAATCAGCAAGTCTGAATGACATTTCCGCCATTTGACTGTACAAAGGTTCTTATTTTATATTTTAAATCGACGAAAAAATTTCAGCATGTCTCACTGCATACGCAGGAGCTGTTCTTCGGTTTCTGGAGTGTGGCGACAGATACAGGCTTTACACAAGCCGAAGGATCTGCACAAAATAGATTTGCGGGCTGCACATCAAAGTTTCCAGAATTTCCGTTTGTCAAAACTCTGCACTCAGCAGACACCGAACATTCTAATCCCAGTTCTTTGGGCAGCAAGTAGCGTCCTGGTTCGGTTTAGACGTCTCCAATAACGTCTTTCCCGCGTGCTATCATTCTAACCACTTTCCACTATCATTTGACGAACTTTTTCGTTAGTTTCTCGTGTGGTTATATCAACTGCCGAGATGGAGCGAGCGTGGTATTCTGTGATTCTACAACCTCTTTTACAGAAATAACTATGGTCGAGATGGCATAAAAAGCCCTGTCAGCTCGTAGCGCTGTTGTCAGCTTGCAACCACGAAGCGGCTTCAGGCGAAAACAGTACCCGTTTTTGGAGCTGTGTCAACACTGAGGCATTGCCGTAGAGACGTGTCAAAATCGCGGTACGTTATTGGTTGAGGCAGGCCTGCGATGCTACTGCGCCCAGCCCACTGCAGCTCAACTATAGTCTTGGAAATCATTACTGAACACAGCTTCATCTAGTTTGGGTTTCATTAGAACAGCTGTCCAATTTTACAAATCAAAATATTTAATAATAGCACAAGTCGTGATTCTGTATATCCTGCGGTGCACATCGCGCTGACCATTTGGAATGGCTGCCAAAATGGCTGCTGCTGTATACTTTCGCTACCAATAAAACGTTAAAATAATATGCATGTCGACATTGACGCCAGGTAATAAAATTTATCACTTTAAAAAAAAAATATCCTACATAAAACATCGTCTTCCTACATAATGGCCAGGAAAAATATAAAAGTAAACAAAATTATACCTCATTATGCAACCTTAACGGAGATCTCCTTGAAGTGAACTGCGTTTACCCTTGGCAAGGTGCTTCGAAATGTGGGATAAAATTTAATTTCCAGAGTGCTCGTATGTGCCCTATTCCGTGAAAAGGTACCATCAAAGCAAGCAACATTAATTATTTACCACTAGTCAATATCTGCGAGAATCGTAATTCACAACTTACTATATAGAACATGCAGTATTTGATAATGCTTTAGAGCTGCGCCCACTGTTGCCACAATATAACGCTTTTCCAATGTACTAAATTATGTTGTGTTTGTGCACGTCGTGGCCGTAAAATACTTTTTTTTTTTTTAACTGGATCGCAACAGATAAGTTTCATCCAGCAGAATATCTAACTGAAACCTCATTTGAATGAACTGTCACATTTATTTTTTTATTTGTTATCACAAATGTTGCATGTCGAATGTGCCACTAGAGGATACATCGCATTTGTACTTTCAGTCTACGTAATACATAGAGCGCCGAAGTTTATAAATTTTGTGCCTTCCTGGTTGAATCAAATGCCGTGATAAGATAACAGCCTAAAGCTTCCATAGTATATTTTTCGTGTCTTTTTCGTGTTTTTCTAGATAGAGCTGCAGCATTTCACAACTCAGGTGCACACAAGCACATTCTCAATATAGAACGAAGTCAAGAAAACTGGAAAAATTTGCAATGCCAGAATCGTTCACGGAACTCGAATGTAAATTTATCTACCGATCAGATGAAAAATTCTAACAAGTCTTAGTTAACTAAACTCTTTCGACAATGGAAAGATGTGTGGACCTGATTGGACATTGTACGACCCTATACAGGGTGTAACAAAAAGAACAGAACATATCAGCGTACCACATACAGCTGTTTCTTACGTGAAGTGTTCAAAATCCTCTCAGTTACCATTGATACGCGCACAAACAGAATGTTGCATTAACCCACGTGCACCGAAGTAGCCTTAGAATGTTGCGTATGGTTTCGCAGTCTTTCACAATACGAGCACGAAGCCTCTCTACATCTTATACTGGGGCTCCAAACGCAAGAGCTCATAAATGCCCCCACAAACAAAAGTCTAGTGAGGTGAGTCTTTAAGTCAGGGAACTGGTCCACTTCTGCCTATTTATGTCACGGAATTTGTTATTTAGCAGAAAGCATTTTCAACATGTTATACAAGAAAGAATTTCATGTGATATGTTGACACATTCTGTTCTTGTGTGTATCCAATGATTAGTGTACTCTGAACAGTTGTACGAAATGAATTCTAACGGTCAAATAAAGCATTTCTGAACCCATGGCTACGCAAGAGATTTTCTTCTTCATAACAATAACGTAAATTCCTGCATGGAGTAATATGTGATGTAATGGAAAGGCAACCATTCTCCTATAGCGAATCGATACATGGAGCACAGAAACATGCAAAAGAAAATGGCATAGACACTAGCTTTAGAGCTCTAGCTCTTTCTCCAGCAAACATACACCCATCACATACACAACCACATGGATATCTAAACTCCCGTGACCATGGCAAGACTAATTCTTGATGCTTCATTACTGAAAAAGCTGCCTGAGCACATGGAAGTGGGGAGGGGGCAGGAAAAGTTGCAGGGAGTAGATATCGGGAAAGAAGCAAGTCTTAGGACAGATAACTCTGGAGCTGCACAACAAGATGAAAAGTGTACAGCAAAAAAAATGCAGGAAAAGGAGAAGGGGTGTTTAGGGGACAAAATCGAAGAGGGAAAAAGGAGAGAAGGCGAAGATGAAGAGGAAGAAAGGGAGGGGGAGACAAGAGTGTGGAGCTGAAAAAGGAGGGGAAAAGACAGAGAGATGGGGGAAGGGAGCAGGGAGCAGGCAGGGGGAGAGGGGGAGGGTAGGGGAGAGAGAGAGAAGAGAGGGGGGAGGGAGGGAGGGAGGGGGAGAGAGAGAGAGAGAGAGAGAGAGAGAGAGAGAGAGGGGGGGGGAGGGACGAGTGGTGGGAGAAGACAATGGACGATCTGGACAGACGAGGAGTGTAGTGAACAGAGCAGACAAGGGGAAAATGTAAGGTGAGGCATTGGGAATAGCTTAGCACGCCAGGGGGATTGTGAGAGTGCAGAATGTGTTCGAAGACAATTTCCATCTGCTTTGTTCAAAGAATCTAGTGCTGGAAGAGTGTATCCAAATGGCTGCATAGTGAAGGAGCTGTTGAAGTCATTTGTGTTTGGTAAGAAGCATATTCAGCAACTAGATAGTCAGGTTTGCCATTTGCGACAGTTTGGCCGTGGCTAGGGGCCACTGGTGTGATTAGTCATTCGTTACTTGATCACGACCACACAGAAAGCTGGTCAGTAATCGCCGCATAGCTGATACATAAGATGACTGCTTCCACACTGGTCCTACAGTAAAGGAGGAAATACCTATGACTGGATTGAAGTAGGAGGTGGTGGGTGGGTGTATGGGACAGAACTTATACCTGGGCTGACCACAGGGGAATAACACATGGGAATGTATGTGAATATTCTGTAGGTTGGCTGGGTGGCAAAACAGTACTTTGAGGAATGTGGGTAGGATTTTGGTTGGGATATCCCTTATCTTAGGGCATGATAAGAGGTAGTGAAGTCCTGCAGGAGAATGTAGTTGAGCTTTTCAAGGCCAGGGTTATCAGAGGAGTGCTTCTTTGTAGATGGTTGACAGATTTACTGGTGTCAGAGGAACAGATAACTTGAGAGATTTGTTTATGGGTGTGCTGGATAGGATATTATCCACCAGTAAAGAGTCTGGTAAGGTTATGGATATATTTCGACAACTGATTTCCACTGCAGATGCGGTATCCATGGATGGTCAGGCTGAAAGGAAGAGATTTTTTGACGTGGAAAGCGTGACAGCTGTCAAAGTGGAAGTTCTGTTGGTGGTTCGTAGGCTTCATATGGACAGATGTGGTTATGGAGCCATCTGAGAGGTGGAGATCAACATCTGGGTAGGTGATTCAGTCAGTGGAGAATGACCAGGTGAAATGCATGTAGGAAAGGTGTTGAGGTTATGGAGGAATGATCAGAGGTGGTTCTTGTTGCGAGCCCAGATAGTGAAAATGTCATCAATGAATCTGAAAAAGGTAAGAGATCTTAGGTGTTGACTAGATAGCAAGGACTCCTCCAGACAGCCCATAAGTTGGCATAGGATGGTACCATGCAAGTAACTGGGGGAGCACCACAGATTTGTTTGCAGATTTGGTCATCAGAAGTAAAACAATTGTGGGACAGGTTATGGTTTGCTAGGAGGGATAGGAAATAGGTAGTAGGTTTGGTATTAGGAGGACATCGAAAAAGCTAGTGTTCCATGGCCACAAGATCATGGGAATGATGGATGTCACAGTACAAGAACAATTACAGTGTCTAACATGGAGTCTGGTTGTAATAGGAGAGGAACTGTGGAGCGGTGGTGCAGGAAGTGAGTAGTGTCTTTAATGTAGGATGGGAGGTTATGGGCAATAGCCTGGAGGTATTGGTCAGCAAAGCCAGAGGTTCATTCTGTGTGAGCATTGAACTCTGCAACAATTGGATGACCAGTAGGGAGACCTGTGGGGCTGGGTTTGTGGAGTTCAGGGAATACATAAAAGGTTTGCTTGTATGAGAAGGGAGACAAATTCAGGTGTCAGGTTTTGTGTTGGTCCTTCTTCTTGAGGTATTGTTGGACTTCTGGGATGGGATAGTGATTGTAAAGTTTGTATGCAGAGGTTTCAGAAACTCAGCAGAGACCCTCGGCCACATAAACACTAGAACTTATGACCACTGTGATGGAACTTATCCCTCCTAATGGGCTTACCTTTAAAATTGGCATCTTGTGCTGTCACTCATCCTATTACAAGAACCTTAACCTCTTTCAATTCTATCAGTCCCTCACCCTCCCAATCTGGTCCTTCACAATCATGCAAACCAACCTCAAATCATTCTTGACAGTCTCTGCTCCTTTCACAAAGTCCTTTTACTCAGTGACCCCGACTTCCTGAATGCCATCGCTGCAGTAAGAACTCTTGCCTTTCAGCGTTTGGAAAAGCATTCCCAGCACCTTCTAAGGAATAGCCAAGAAAAAGTCTGTCACTCTTATGTAACCCCCTCCCCCTCCCATAAAAAAAATTCAACCCCTCTTAGCTCTCCAACCATGCCTTGCTGAATTACTGTTCCACAGCCCCAAAAACTTCCCGCACCCTCCTTGAAGCATACTACTCTGAACATCCATCCTGCAACAGTGTTGTCAATATCTGTGTAAAACACTGTCCCCTGCAGAAATCTCAGTACTTTCTAAAGGCCTCACCTTTAGCCCCAAAACTAATTTAACCATCCTGAATTGTAAATGACCTTCTTTCCTTTACTCATTCTCTACAGTGCAAACACTTCTTTGCCACACTCAACTGACTACAACCAACCAAAACCCCACATTGAGCCTTGTTTGGAACAGTTCTAGCCTGCATCCAACTGTGATCTTTCTCTCCTTCCATCCAGTTATACCTTGTTAATCTTTCAAGAATTCCTCACTTCTAACCTGGTCTCATTGTCCTTTCCTAAACCCCTCCCCAATGAGTCCAACGTAACTCCTATCGAATACACTGCAGTCTGTAACCTGAAAAACAATCCAGACCTTATTATCTTATCTACCCTCCCCCATCCCCATATCAACCCTCATAGCTCCCAACTGTTTCGCCACCATAGTGGTCATGAATCGTAGTGACTATGTGGCTGAGGGTCTCCATAACTTTGCAACACCTCTGCTTACATCCCTTACAGCCATTATACCATCCCAAAAGCCCAACATGACCTCTGGCAGCTCCACAAGGTCCACACTCTTGTCTTTTACTGACTCACCAAAGACCACAAACCCAACTACACAGGCCTCCCCACTGGTCATCCCATTGCAAATGTGCACAATGCTACCACACAATGAACCTCTGCATTTGTTTTCCAGCACTTCCAAACTATTGTCTGTAACCTCTGACCCTACATTCAAGTCACTACTTGCTTCCTTCACAGCCTCTCCACAGCTCCTGTCCCATTACCACCAGTCTCCTTGTTGGTCATTGTGTCCTTGTACACCAACATCCCTCATGCCCATAGCATAGTGGCTGTGGAACATTCCATTTCCCAATGTTCTCCTGGTAACAAGCGACCACCTCTTTCTTAATCCTCCTTGTCAACCACATTCTGACCCACAACTGTTTCACTTTTGAAGGCAAACTCCACAAACAAGCCGGGTACTTGCATGGTACCATCCTATGACAACATATTTGTGGCCCTCTGGATGAATCCTTGCTATCCAATCAATACCTAAAACCTCCTATCTGGTTCAGACTCATCAATAACATTTTCTTGATCTGGACTCATGGCAAGGAAAACCTTCATTCTTTCCTCCACAGCCTCAACACCTATTCTCAAATCTGCTTCATCCAGTCCTTCTCAACTCATCAAGTCATCTTCCTAAATGTTAATCTTCATCTCTGAGAAGACTTCATAAATATGTCCGTCCATATCAAGCACGCAACCTTCAACAGTAGCTCCACTCTGACAGCTAACATGTTCCATTTCAAAAAGTCTTTTACTTACAGCCTGGCCATCCACTTATACTACATCTGTAGTGGAAAGTAGGAGTCGTCAAAATATACCAGTTGGTAACCTTGCCAGAGACTATACTGACAGACATATCCTACCCAGTTCATCCATAAACAAATGTCCCATGCCATCTGCTCCTCTGACACCAGTGAAGCTGTTAACCAACCATTGACTAGCACTTCTCTGATCCCCCAGTATCAAACACATCCTCCACCAGTGCATCAACTACATCTTGTGATTCCCTGAGATGAGGTATATACTACCCAAAACCCTACCCACATCCCCCAAAGTTGTGTTCAGCCACCCAACCAACCAACAGAATATAGTCATACATCACTATTCCAATTCTACCTTCAATTCTGTACCCCGTGTGTTATTTCCTTGTGTGTTACTCCCTTGTGAGTTATTTCCTTGTGATCAGTGCAGGCACAAGACCTGTTCCATACACCCACCCACAGGTGTTTACTAAACAAGAAAAGGCAGGACCAGTGTGAAAGTAGCCAAGTTATTTATCAGCTATGCAGCAGTTACTGTACTTCCATGTATGTGGTCATGAAAGTAACCAACTGTCTGCTCCCTTGAATGCCCACCACTGCGTGACTATCCAGTAGCCAAACATGCTTCACACCAAACACAAATGGCTTCAACAACTGCTTCACTATGCATGCCATTTGGATACTCACTTCCTCTCAATTCCCAATCCCCCCCCCCCCCCCAAAAAAAATCCCTCATCTATCTCTTTCTACATTTCTTTTTGCTGTGCCATTTGCACTTCTTTAGTCTTGTGCAACTGCTCCCTCCCTGCATCCTTCCCTATCCTGTTCTCACATCCATCAGCTCAATAACTAGCCTTGCTGTGGCCATAGGAGTGTGTGTTTTGGTGTCTGTGTGATTGTGTGTGTGAATGTATGCACTTCCATTGAAAATAGTGTAAGAGCTCGATAACTAGTGCGAATGCTGTTTTCTGTTATGTGTTTCTGTCGCAGTTTCGAATCCTGCCTCGGGCATGGATGTGTGTGTGATGTCCTTAGGTTACTTAGGTTTAAGTAGTTCTAAGTTTAGGGAACTGATGACCTCAGCTGTTAAATCCCATAGTGCTTATAGCCATTTTTTGTGTTTCTGTGCTCCGCGTATCGAACTGCTGTAAATTTTCTTCTACTGTATGTGAGTAACGTGTACTGAAAGTTTTGCCATCCTTTTTGTTATACTCTGTACAGATTATGTGAAAATACTTCCTCCCCTGATAGCAGCAGTTTGTTGTAGTTTGTAATAGCAAAAGTTTTCCAAGGGATTGGAAAAAGAGCGCAAACTATTAGTTGTTTGAGAAGGCTTGTCAGACATAAGTGCGTAACTAAAGACCTCTATCGGTGATGTCAAAGTTGCTGTAAAATTCTGCACAACGTTTTCATATTTGTGTATTATGGCTTTTTACAGGTCGAAAATCGTTGTAGGATTTAAAATGATTTTTGCAAATAGCATGGCATTAAAAGAAACTATTTTTGTCTGTCCAGGAGAATCAGAAGGCAATAGATAATAGCACTCAAACTGATTGCATGTTCCCTAATTTGTGGTTGGATTTCACCCAACACCTTTGGTTCAGAGCAGTTGCGCGCTGTCGCCGAGTTATTAAGTTTATGAAATATCCAGGCAGCTTTGTCACTGGACTATGTAGTATCCACTTTTCCCCAAACATTAATATGAACACAGTACCTGTAGTAATGGCCAGAGACAATAAATTATTACCCCGCAATTAGAGAGATACAGACCACGGAGGTTAGAATATATGGAAGTGCCCTTACATCCTAAAAAGTAAAACCTGGCTCCGCCATACTGCTGAGTTTTAGTGAAGTGTTCATACTGCAGTATCACTCTTTGATCCTACGTAAAACAGGAATACAACGTTCGGCTGTTCAGGCTCGATGTATGCTGCCTGATGTACATTAATCCATGAAAGTACAGGGAGATTCAAAAAGAATACCACAACTTTAGGAATTTAAAACTCTGCAACGACAAAAGGCATAGCTAAGCACTATCTGTCGGAGAATTAAGGGAGCTATAAAGTTTCATTTAGTTGTACATTTGTTCGCTTGAGGTGCCGTTGACTAGGCGTCAGCGTCAGTTGATGCTAAGATGGCGACCGCTCAACAGAAAGCTTTTTGTGTTATTGAGTACGGCAAAAGTGAATCGACGACAGTTGTTCAGCGTGCATTTCGAACGAAGTATGGTGTTAAACCTCCTGATAGGTGGTGTATTAAACGTTGGTATAAACAGTTTACAGAGAATGGGTGTTTGTGCAAAGGGAAAAGTTCTGGACGGCCGAGAATGAGTGATGAAAATGTAACACGCATCCAGCAAGCATTTGTTCGCAGCCCAGGAAAATCGACTCGCAGAGCTAGCAGAGAGCTGCAAATTCCACAATCAACTGTATGGAGAGTCCTACGAAAAAGGTTAGTTATGAAACCTTATCGTCTGAAATTGGTTCAAGCACTGTCTGCAGCTGATAAGATTAAAAGAATCGATTTCTATGATTTTATCCTTGCTCAAATGGAAACAGATGGATCTCTCGTTTCAAAGATTGTGTTTAGTGATGAAACAACTTTCCACACTAACGGGAAAGTCAACCGTCACAATGTCTGTATATGGGGCACTGAGAACCCGCGGGAAACAACTCAGTATGAACGTGACTCGCCTAAGGTGAACGTTCTCTGTGCCATTTCAGCCAATAAAGTTTTTGGTCCCTTTTTCTTCGAAGGTGCTACTGTAACTGGACTACAGTATCTGGAGATGTTAGAGAATTGGCTGTTCCCTCAGCTCGAACAAGAAGCACAACAATTCATATTTCAGCAGGATGGAGCGCCACCACATTGGCACTTATCTGTCCGTAACTACCTGAACGTCAACTACCCGAGGCGATGGATCGGCCGCCAGGCAGTCCGTGACAGAGCACTTCATCACTGGCCTCCAAGCAGCACTGATCTTACCCCCTGCGATTTTTTCTTATAGGGGTATGTTAAGGATATGGTGTTTCGGCCACCTCTCCCAGCCACCATTGATGATTTGAAACGAGAAATAACAGCAGCTATCCAAACCGTTACCGCCTGATATGCTACAGAGAGTGCGGAACGAGTTGGAGTATCGGGTTGATATTGCTCGAGTGTCTGGAGGGGGCCATATTGAACATCTCTGAACTTGTTTTTGAGTGAAGAAAACCTTTTTAAATACTCTTTGTAATTATGTATAACAGAATGTTATATTATGTTTATTTCATTAAATACACATTTTTAAAGTTGTGGTATTCTTTTTGAATCACCCTGTATATCGTTTCGAAGTACAAACTAAGATCTGACTGACAATTCAATGCATTGACGATAAGAGGGTAGCTCTAATACAAGGCTTTAATGGAGAAACAGTCTTTTAAGATTCCCCAAGATGGAAAACAGGCTTCAACTGATGCACCTGTACTCGGCGTAGATAATGCCATCTCCCCTTTATTTCAACTTCCTGAATACAGTTTCAATTTTTATTGTAGTTCGATTTCAACTATTTTCGATGCTCATTTTCTTTTTATCCTTGCAGCAGCGCAGAGTGAGTTCATGTAATTTTTCTCTACTATTTTAGCAGAGCGAGTGTGCAGAAGTGTCTTTATGATCATCTGTGGTTGTGTGTGTTAAATTGCCTTCATTTGGAACCGGTATTGTATTGCATTATAAAGATTAACATTTACACCATGGGAGAGTAATTTTTGATTAAATACGAAAACATAAATTTCAACGCTGAAGTCTCTTCATTACAACCGTTACTGAATGTACTGTTACCAAACACTTCTGTTGCTTTTATGTTATAGGCTCCTAGAAATATGAACAGATAAAAGTGCAACCTGCATTTGTTCTACAAGGTCCATGCCAGTTCTGGGCACACAGCCAAAATATTTAATTGCATACATTGTAGCAGCACTACCGTTTGGAATAGGGAAAGTCAGTTTTGGCGCAATATTTCTGAGCATGCAAGTTACAGCCAGGCGCAGGCCTGTTTACAGTGAGTTACGCTCACCAGCAGTTGCGAAGTAAAATTGAGGACACCGGGCGTAGAACCGCCGGAAAAAGTACACGCAGCAGTTTGCATGGTGCAAGTCACAGGCAGAAGGGGGCCACTGGCCAACCTAAGTGTGACGAGTACGTGACGCAAAGCATCGCGTTTAGCAAAACAGAGGCGCACAGCAGCATATAAATCGGTGCTGGTTCACTAACAAAGCATTCAACTGTGACAGCTGTCCTGAACAGCAGGGCTGTCACACCACCAGCTACACGCAGTAGCAGATGGGGCGCCAGCATTCCAGTCCACCGCGGGTCACTAGTTCGACCTTCTGAGACCGACACAAGGCATTCAAGTGTGGCAGCTCTCCTGGGTGGTGGGGTGTGTCACATCACCGGCTACACACAGCAGCAGATGGGGCGCTAGCATTCCAGTACACAGGGGGTCGCTGGTTCGACCCTCTGAGGCTGACGCGCGGTCCGTAGCTCCAGTCAGTCTTGGCTCCCAACATGCACCAGGGCGAGGGCCACAGATTCAGCTGCCGGATCACGGACGCTTGTTGTCGCGTGATCTTAGCCACACCGGCAAGGAAGCACGCAATACGCCTTGCAGGCATCACTGAGGCGGCAGGGGCAAAGGCCAATGAGTCGGCTGCAGACGCATCCTGACGTTGTCACAACCCCACGGCTGTACAAGGTCGACACACCATAGGCGTTGCACAGGTCGCTGTTGCAGCCATTCCGCACCAAGCCGTTTCACAGACTGCGAAGTGGTGTCCTCAGCACTGTGGGACACAGTGATACAAATCGAGTGGAATGCGGCACTGCAGTTGGAAACAATAAATCCAATAAATCACTTGGAAAGCTCGGACGAGTCTTAATACGGTGCCTTCTACCTCTTCCAGCTACGTTTTGTGTTGTTCTTACATTTGGTGTCAGAAGTTGCTATTACATTTGGTGTCAGAACTGCGGACGTCGTCTGTACAGTACGACGTTCAAGCCCACCGTCTGCATTACAGTCACAAGATGTGGTGAGTTTTGACCAGTTTTCTTTTGAGTGTTGGACGTTTTATTTCTTTTTTGTGTTTTTGAGTATGCCTCATGGCAAGCCATTGTAGATGTTTTGCGTGGGCATAGTATTTTTTGTTGTCATAGTAAGTGTTAGTGTATTTGGGGCAGTAAGATTTTTTTTTTCTCTTCGTGGCATTAAAATACTTTTGTATTGGTTTGAGTATGAGGTTGCTGAGTATGATAATACTGAGGTGTAGGGAGTTGGATTATTCTTGTACTTAACTGTTTTGTTTTTGGATTAACAAAGAACGAAAGCAACACAATGGCACAGTCAGGAACGCGTGGTGTATCGGAACCAGAAGTGGTATGGATTTTGTTGGAAAAGGTAGCACAGTTGACAGTGGACAATATGCAGTTGAAGAGTGGATTAACATCTAGAAGTGAGCAGGAAACCGCATTGGATCAGTAGTTGTTGCCTAGGATGCCGCAGCAGCAGATTTCTCCAGTTGCCACGCGTTTGATTGTTCCATTTTCTGGCATGGCATCTGAGGATGTGTGTACATTTGTGGAGAACTTGAAAACTTCAGCTGAGATGAATAGTTGGTCGGATGAACAGTTGTCACATGTAGCCAAGATTAGATTAACAGGTGAATCGAAGACATATGTAAGGTGTTCTGAGGCCTTAAGAAAGGCAGGACAGTTTAAGCAGTTGAAGGAAGGGCTTTTATGAAGGTACAAGAAACAGAATAGCGCTCGATACTTTAGGGAGGGGTTGAGTACAATGACGAAGAGACAGGGGGAGACGGTAGGGAAATTTGCCGACAGAATAAGCGAAATTAACGAGTACACTTATGAGTTGGGTCAGAACGATGAAGCGAGTGGTGTTCTGTTGCAGGAGGCCGAGCAAAGGGCACTTGATGTATTTTTGAGTAGGTTACCGGAGCATATATTGAGGAAAGCGCGTGAAGGGACTCCGAAAGATTTGTATTCGGCCATTCAGCCGGCAATCCAATGTGAGGAAATAGAAGTGGCAATGGGGATATGTGATAGACAAACAGCGTTTACAGCCGGTCTAAAATGTTATAAGTGTGGTCGTACAGGACACGTGCAGAGGCAATGTACCCAGTCACCGAGGAACAGAGGAAGGGATGGGAATAAGCAGCATGGAGGATGGAGAAGAAGAGTTAGTAGAGGTGGACAATCGTTAAATGGCAGAGGGGGCCCAAGATCCACTAAGGGAGCTCCAGTTTAATTTAAATGCAACAAAAACGTATGCAGAGGTGGAATGTTCTGTGGCAGGATCCATAGGAACTAAAAAGTTATTTCAGGTAGGGGAAACTGTTGTCGATGCAGAGCTGCCGCGAGAGGTGTTCAACGTAATGAACAAACCAATTGAACCGTGTACATTATCATTGAGGCTTAATTCACATGAGTGTGTGTCTGATGGCACCAGGAAGTCGCTTTGGGTATGTGTGCAAACGAATCTACCTGTGGGTACAGTATGCGTTATTGAACCATTGCAGGCTACTGAAGTTTTGGGTCCATTGGGTTGTTTTGATAAATGTAGTATTGCATGCATACAGGAGGGCAATAACGGGCGAGTAGTTCCCGTGAAAGTGGATAATTTTAGCTCTGCAGGCGCAAATTTGAGAAAAGGAGTTTTAGTAGCAAATTTGGATGTGCCAGACGACAAACACTGGTGTTTGAGAGGCAGGTGAAGTAATCAACCACTAACTGCCAATAGAACTGCATAGTGTGACAAAATTGAGCATTTTAAAGGAGGAGAAAGAGAGCATATGGAAGAATTATTGTGGGAATTTAATGATTTGTTTTTTCCGCAAGGGCCGTTGCCAGAAACTCCATTAGTACAACATAGGATATCACCAGGTAACGAAGCACCTGTTTACCATAAGCCATACAGAATACCGAGGTATTTGCAACTTATTGTGAAGGATTTCATTGATCAGCAGCTTGCGGACGGTATTATAGAGCATAGTAATAGTTGCTGGGGAGTGGGCATTGTTGTTGTGCCTAAAAAATCTACAGATGGAACTAAGAGATACAGGTTCTGTTGTGACTGCCAACACCTCAATAATAAGACAGTAACGGATGCATAATCCCCTTCCAAACATAACAGAGACTTTGGATCACTTAGGACAGTGCCAGTACTTTTCTATGATTAGACAAGTGGTTATCGTCAGTTAGAGGTGGCTCCAGAGGATCGTCCTAAAACTGCTTTCTCTACTCCTGCTTTCTCTACTCCTGCTTTCTATCCTCCTGCGGGGTTGCGACACAGCAGTCTTCGCTCCTGCTGCCTCAGCGCCTGGGAGCTGCATGGCGTATTGCTTGCTTGCTTGCTGGCGTCGATAAGATCATAGCAACAACAGCTGAATCTGTGGCCCTCGCCCTGCATGTCTCTGGTGCGTGTTGGAAGCTAAGACGACAGGAGGCGGTAGCGAGCCTTGGAGTGGCCCCCCGCTGACTGGCTACAGACCGCGCGACAGCCTCAGAGGGTCGAACCAGCGACCCACTGAGGACTGGAACGCTGGTGCACCATATGCTGCTGTGTGTAGCCAGTGGTGACACGCCCCGCTGTCCAGGAGAGCTGCACACTTGAATGTTTTGTTAGCGAACTGGCACCTATTTATATGCGGCTGTGTACCTCTGTTTTGCTAAACGGGCTGCTCCGTGTCACACACTCATAACACTTACGTTGGCCAGTGGGCCCATTCTGCCTGTGACTTGCGCCATGCAAACAGCTGCGTGTACGTTTTCCGGAGGTTCTACGCTCCTGTAGCCCCTATTTTAGTTCGCAACTGCTAGTGAGCATAACTCACCATAAACAGGCCCCTGCATGCTCAGGAATATTGCACCAAAACTGACTTTTCCTATATCAAATGGTAGTGCCGCTACATTATTCCCCCGTTTGGAAATACCTTGTTCTTTTGCCTATCCCAAATGGTAGTGCCGCTACATTATTCCCCCGCTTGGAATGACCTGGTTCCTGGGTGGACCATTAACTACACTACTGGCCATTAAAATTGCTACACCACGGAGATGACGTGCTACAGACGCGAAATTTAACCAACAGGAAGAAGATGCTGTGATATGCAAATGATTTGCTTTTCAAAGCATTCACACAAGGATGGCGTCCGTGGCGACACCTACAACGTGCTGACATGAGGAACGTTTCCAACCGGTTTCTCATACACAAACAGCAGTTGACTGGCGATGCCTGGTGAAACTTTGTTGTGATGCCTCGTGTAAGGTGGAGAAATGCTTACCATCACATTTCCGACTTTGATAAAGGTCGGAATGTAGCCTATCGCGATTGCGGTCTATCTTATCGCGACATTGCTGCTTGCGTTGCTCGAGATCCAATAACTGTTAGCAGAATATGGAATCGGTGGGTTCAGGAGGGTAATATGGAATGCCGTGCTGGATCCCAACGGCCTCATATCACTAGCAATCGAGATGGCAGGCATTTTATCCGCATGGCTGTAACGGATCGTGCAGCCACGTCTCGATCCCTGAGTTAACAGATGGGGACGTTTGCAAGGTAACAACCATCTGCACGAACAGTTCGACGACGTTTGCAGCAGCATGGACTATCAGCTCGCAGACCATGCCTGCGGTTATCCTTGACGCTGCATCACAGACAGGAGTGCCTGCGATGGTGTACTCAACGACGAACCTGGGTTCACGAATGGCAAAACGTCATTTTTTCGGATGAATCCAGGTTCTGCTTACAGCATCATGATGGTCGCATCCGTGTTTGGCGACATAGCGGTTAGCGCACATTGGAAGCGTGTATTCGTCATCGCCATACTGGCGTATCATCCGACGTGATGGTATGGGGTGCCATTGGTTACACGTCTCGGTCACCTCTTGTTCGCATTGACGGCACTTTGAACAGTGGACGTTACATTTCAGATGTGTTATGACCGGTGGCTCTACCCTTCATTCGATCCATGCGAAACCCTACATTTCAGCAGGATAATGCATGACCGCATGTTGCAGGTCCTGTACGGGCCTTTCTGGATACAGAAAATGTTCGACTGCTGCCCTAGCCTTCACATTCTCCAGATTTCTTACCAACTGAAAACGTCTGATCAATGGTGGCTGAGCAACTGGCTCGCCACAATACGCCAGTCACTCCTCTTGATGAACTGTGGTATCGTGTTGAGGCTGCATAGTCAGCTGTACCTGTACACGCCATCCGAGCTCTGTTTTACTCAATGCCCAGGTGTATCAAGGCCGTTATTACGGCCAGAGTTGGTTGTTCTGGGTACTGATTTCTCAGGATCTATGCACCCAAACTGCGTGAAAATGTAATAACATATCAGTTCTAGTATAATATATTTGTCCAATGAATACCCGTTAATCATCTGCATTTCTTCTTGGTAGCAATTTTAATGGCCAGTAGTGTAACTCTTAACTTTTTTGGGTCGGAACGTATGATATATTTCCTTACTTTTAGAAAACTTAAATGTAGCTTAGTGTCCCTTAAAACACATCAAATGAAACAAAACGTAAAAATTCCTTAATGGACAATCACTGCTCTATCAACCCCTTACCTACTCATCTCACGCCCTCAGCATCCAATCCACTGGGACTTGGACTTTCCTTGGTTCCCTCTTGGAATTGGCTCTCCGCCTGATCAGAATGAAAACAACGCATAACAAAGTTAAGGCTGCAAAGACCCTTGGCACAGAGGTGCTCAAAATGATCGTTATTTGCTGTTGCCTTTTCCTATACTGAGCGAAATGTTGCACAAGCTGTTTGGCTGATATGCGCCCCTATTGCTATAAAATGAACTGGTTTATGCATCTCAACAGATCTGGCTCCAGAGTTTGATTTAACAAGGTCAGATTCTGCCTTGGCAAAAACTCTAGAGTGGCTTCTGGCCAGTACAGCTGTGTCTACGTAACATGCAATTGCGTGACTCCTGAAATTGATGCTGTGAGATGGAAGGTTGGTCCTATTATGTTACACGCAGTTCCATTGATAAAATTCTGCTCCCCTCAAGCTCTATACATTTCGCTTCTGAAAATACTCCCCGCTGAAAACAATTTGCTACTACTACCAAATTCTCGTACGTGGAGAAGATCCAATGCATCCCGACCCGTTGCAAGCTCAATTTTGGCTCCACAATGTCCCTTGGATAGTCTACTTCTTCCCTCCTGGCTGAAAATAACTGCACCGTGCACAAGTCCGGATTGGTGCCAATCAGCCTGCCTGGACATACCGTTACCTTCTCTCTATGGCAACTCCGTAATTCCTCCCTTGTCATCTCAGTGTACCGGCTGTTAACTGCAGAGATCAACAATACCTCCTCAGTTTTTTACTTCTACCACTTGCTCAACACTCCCCTTTTCAGTGACCTGAGCACAGTGATCACCATCACCCTTCCTCCACCTACTCGAAAACATATATGAAAATACAATGCCTAATTAATCTACGCAAAACCCAATGATACATAACAAGAAAACAAAAAATAAAAAAACCTACAAATACTCTACTACTTTCTGGGTCACAAAGCATATGGTACTTCATGCTGTACTCTATCTTCCTGGTTTTCTCTGTGCTTAGCACCTCTCTTCACTCTCTCTTTCTTTCCTGTGACATGCCTGGAATCACATCCGGGCAATCCTTAAATGGCCGTAACTGCGCAATGTGTACTATCATTGCTCTAGTTGGCAGCTGAAGCTTAACATTAATGGGAGATGTGGTTTCTACAACTTGGTATGGCCCTTGATACTTATGTTTTCCCTTTTTGCGTATAGGGGCTGGAAAGCATTACACATTGCCCCACTCTACACTGTAGTAAACTTCCTTTCCTCTTCACTGCGTCTTCCTGCCTTTCAAAAGCCTTTGTATTCACCTTTTGTACCCGTTTCCAAACATCCCAAATTGTTGTTGTGAATTGACGTTCAGATTCACTGGTCCTTCCTTTCTGAAGCCTCACCAAATCCAACGGTGATGGCATTTTTTGCCCATACACTACCTCATATGGCGACAAACCAGTATTTGTATGGATTTTTGCATTATATGCGCATACAATATGCTTCAAATACTCATCCCACTGATGGTGATGAGAATCCACATAAAAACTCAGCATCTTCCTGATTGTCCTGTGTTACTGTTCTGTCCTTTCATTGGTCTGTGGATGCAATGCGCTGATCCTCAATTTCTTTATGTTCAACAATTTACACAGTTCCTTCATTAAATCCGACATGAAGTTGGTCCCTTGGTCAGTAATTATCGTCTCTGGTACACCATACTTCAAAATACACTTGTTTACTAATGCTTGCACGACCATTGCTGCCTGTTGATTTGACACAGCCACCATCTCCACATACCTCTAGAAATGGCCTATTATAGTCAGAATGAATCTGTCCCCTGATGGTGTTTGCCTGAAAGATCCTAAGACATCAATACCCAGTATAGAAAATGGACATGTCACTTCTGGCAATTGTTGTAGCTGTATCTGTTTCTGACACAAATCTGCTCTCTGCGCACATGGTATACTATTCTTACTATTCTTGACATACTGATCCACATCTACTTTCCTACCTCTCCACCAATACCTCGCCACCAATACCTCTCCACCACTCTCCTATTCATTGCTCTACACCTGCCATGACCAGATAACATGTGATCATGTGCTTCCTTTAAAACCTCACCTCTCAGTTTCACTGGCACTACTACCCTTGGCCCTAACTTCGTTTCAGTACACAGAAGACCATCGTACATATTAAATTGTGGCTGTGTCTGATACAATTTACAATTGTTGTTTGCATCCTGTAATTCTCTTTATACCGCTAGGTCATAACCTACGACTTCTACTTTTGCCAACTTACTACTTAGTGCATTCGCATTACCGTGCTTCTTTCCAGGCTTGTGCACCACCTTGTAATCGAATTCACTCAGCCTCACAGCCCATCTAGCGAGTCTAGTGGATGGATCCCTCAACCCCAACAACCACTTCAATGCAGCATTATCTGTCACTACCCGAAATCATCTCCCATATAAATAACATTTAAAATATGTGATTCCATAGATTATGCTAAGCATCTCCCTCTCTGTTGTTGAGTAATTCCTCTCTGCTGCATTAAACTCCCAAGACACATAGGCTACAGGACGTTCTTTCCCATCAATTTCCTGACTAAGAACACACCCTAATGTTTTATTCAGTGCATTGCTTGCTAGTGTTAACTCCTTTTCAAAATCTGGAAACATAAGAACCGGACTTGATGTTAACACTTCTTTCAGTTTGTCAAACACGTTCTGACACTCTTCTGTCCACCAAATTTCACACCCTTCCATAACAATCACGTCAATGGCTTTACTAAATCTGCAAAGCCCCTCACAAACTTTCAATATAAATTGCAAATTTTGATGATTGACTGCACGTCCATAACTGTTTTCGATTCCCATAAAATCCCTTACAGCTGGTACCAACCTCGAATCTGATCACACTCCGTCCTTACTGATAATATGACCCAAATATTTTACTTCTTCTAATGCAAAATGACACTTCTCCAGGCTCAAGGTCAAACGAGCTGCTCTTAACCTCATAAAGACTTCCCTTAACAGCTGTGGTTTCCATTGCCTTCTGCATCTTCATGCCATTTATCATTGCTGATTCTTCCATCTTTAGGGGCAGATTCCCACCTCAAGGGCAAGAGAGTGTCATGAACCTCTGTCTGCTTCCCTTACTTTTTGACAAGGTCATGGGCTGAATGAGGGCGACTCCTCATGTCAGAAGTCTGGTCGTCAAAGCTGATAATATTTTTCAAAATTTAAGTAATGGCAGGGTTCAGAGCCCGGACTAAGGAGGTGTCGATTATTAATCAAAGACAGGGAGAGTTCTTTGAGGAGGATATAAAGAAGCTTGTGCCATGGCTAACCACATGTACTGAATGGGATGGTGATTATGTGAAAAAACAGCCAATACGTATATCTGCAACATCCTGTACCTTTTGTCAAATAAATGTTTTTCTAGAAAATATTCAAATCTGGTTCACTTACTTTCTGAACATGCCTCATATTTAATCAACGTGACTGTGTCAAGCAACATAATATGAATGCTGTATTCAAACAGTACCAGGTTTTCTTTCCTACTCGTCTGCATGCCTCACATTTTTCTACATTTAGAGCAAGCTGCTACTCATCATAGCAACTATAAATTTTGTGTAAGTCATCTTGTATCCTCCTACAGTTACTCAACAATGATATCTTCTTGTAAACCACAGTAACATTAAGAAACAACTGCAGGTTGCTGCTCACCCTATCTCTCAGATCATTTATGTTTATAGAGAATAAGATAAGTCCCATCACACTTCCCTGGGGAATTCCTGATGGTACCCTTGTCTCTGATGAACACTCGCCATCAAGAACAATGCACTGGGTTCTCTTACTTACGAAGTCTTCAAACCACTCACATATCTAGGAACCTATTCTGTATGCTCATATCTTCATTAACCGTCTGCAGTGGGGCACTGTGTCAAATGCTTTCTGTAAATCTGAGAATATGGAATCTGCCTATTACCCTGTATCAGTGGTTCATAGAATGTCATGTGAGGATAGTGCAAGCTGCGTTTCACATTAGAGATGCTTTTTTAAATCCGTGATGAATTGTGGGCAGAAGTTTTTCTGAGTAGAGGAAATTTATTATATTCAAATTAAGAATATGTTCAAGAAGTGTGCAACAGACTGACGTTAATGATATTCTGTATTCCACAATATTGTAGTCCCGTACATTATCATTGGTCTTATCACTATGAGTACATACTCCTAGGACTTAAACCCCAAATTTTACCAGAGGCCCTTCTGGTGCATACGTGTTCCAAGGCGAAAGGAACACACATATACTTTATGTGAGGTGTCCATTATAAGTTTTGTATATAGGATTACACCTAGATACTTCACTGCTCCTTCTGCTGATAGAATTTTGTCGAAAAGCTTTAGATTCCAGTTCATGTTCTGGATATGCCTCCTCATGAATGAGACAACAACAATTTTCCTGGCCTGACACTTAGATCCTGTTTCCTGCATCAGTTTCACACAATTTTCAGAGCACACTGTGCCATTGTTCTAAGGGTACTTGCAAAATTGTCAAAAATCATCAGAATATCCTTGGCAAAATAACCACTAGTATTTAACTCTTCCATGAGTATCACTAAGTTCCACAGTAGTGGGGATGGAACCCCTCCTTGTGGTCACTCTCTAGTGGTTTTGATCACCATTTTCTCATTCATCAAGGTGGCTTCCTTTTTCATCTACTCAACATTGTCTTCATAATCATAATGCACATTGTGGTCTTAATGCGATACTCTTCTCCAGCTCTAGTTATACATTCAAAAGTTGTGTTGCTAAAAGCACTCTCAATATCCAGGGAGATGCAGAGAGGAGTTTCCTTAAAATGTAGAACTTTTTCCATGTTGCCAACAAGTTGGTGAAGTGCTGGTTCACATGATTTGTCTAGTTGTATGCTTGCTCATTTTCCAAGAACAGAAACCTCAGTTGATTTCCTTTCCCTAAAGGGCACATTAACCAGTTTTTCTATTGTCTTTATGGGAAAGGAGGACAGACTGAGCAGTCCCATTTCCTTAGCCTTAGTATGATCAGTTCTTCCTGGCTTAGGAATGAAAACAACCTTCACTGTCCTCCAAGCATTTGGAATGACTCCTGTTACTATACTGACTTAGAACAGACTGCGTACAAATTTGATTAATCCCTCTCTTGCTTGTTGCAGCACAACCAGAAAGATTCCATTGGGACCTGGTGATTGAATGGCTGAAATGTTCCCACCATCCACTGGACTTTTTGAAATCAACACATTATATGCCAGATTCCCAGTTCTCCATTTGGTTACCTGTAAACCAATATCTTCCAGGAGCTAAACTTATGTCTGTGTCACCAGGCAGAGCAATGAGTCTTTGGGATGCATCCAGCATCTCTTGTGCTGTCTTTGTATACCTGCCACCCTCTTTCCTTAGACCCATTTCAACCTCAAATTTAATATAAACATGGTTGGACAAGGATGGCTCCAACACCATATGGCATTGTCCGATGTAATTATCCATTAAAATGGACCCAAAAGTTATATCAATTACTTTTCCTTCCTACTCCTGGAGTTAGGTTCCCTACACTAACCAAGATCTTTAGATTGCTCTTGAATAGATATTCAAGTAGATACTCACCTCTGTTGTTGGCGTCACTGCTTCCCCAAGCTAGTTTATGGGCATTGGCATCACAACCCACCAACAGCTGTGCATTCAGCTGTGAGCAACCATCTACCAGTCTCCTTGTTTCCTGGAAGGAGGAGCCAATACAAATTTTCTCACACTGCATTCCTTTTACTGTTACATCCTGATGGTCACTAATTTGCTGGAACAAAAGTTTGCCATCAATGTGAATGAAATTCCATTCTTGACATAAATACATTTTTGAAGACTTTTTTTAGATTTTTAGCATAAATCAACTTACCTGCAGTTCCTCCAGGACCTGATATGCTGATTTTAAATAAATAGGGTTTATGTATCAGGATCATGTCTGCCTCCTCTCTTCCCAGAAGATGACTCCATGTGGCAGTTACCCTCTTACTGTATTCCAGGATTATCTGCAACATTTGCAGCTGCCAACTTGTCATCATAGTCACTTCTCATGTCCTTAATTACCTTGACAGTAATCTGAAAGAACCCTAAATACAGTTTCAGGTCCTTTTCCTGCTTTGCCCTCAAGTATTCTTCTCTGACTTCCCACAAAAGGATGTGCGCATCAGAAACAACCTTCTGGTTCATTACCCTCTAGCCCTTGTTGAGAACTTCTGGTTTTGCAACCATACTTTCTTGAACAAAATCTTTGGAGCAGTATCCGTAAAGAGTTTCGGTACCCAAATTGATATATTTGTGGTCGTGGAAAATTCCACTGTTGATCTGGCCAGCAACTTCACCTCCTTCCTTGGAGTCATCTTGGGCACCACCACCTTAAGCCAATCCACTAGTCCCATAACCTCACAGGGAAAGATTAGATCACCATTATCCAGATAGACCCTTCTCAATTTGGAGCCCAGTCTTCTCAGAGAGAGCCATCTGAAATAGCTACTGTAAGGTGATGTTGGCTACTGTCTTAAAAACTGAAACTTAAGTCCTTTATGTCTGTTCTTGTTCCCTATGTTGGAAGCAGAAAGGTTTATATACCCATTCACCCTCTGTCAGTCCTTCTTTGGAGGTATTCGGTCTGACACCTTTTAATTCTCTCCATTTTTGTTTATGCCAATTTTTGCCTTCCTTTCTTTTTCTTTTTGTTGTCTGAGAAGTTTTCTCTTCTGAACCCCAGACAAGGATTTGATCTTGATCTGGTCCAACTTTTCAGTGATGTTTTCCACTTCTTGGACTGGTTTATCTCCTGACCAAGTTGCAGAAACTGCAACCTTCCAAATACACTCTTGGATAATTGAGATCTCATCAAGTACCTCAGTTTTTGTGTTGTTTTCCGTGTTCTCCATTTTGGTATCATGAGAAATGGGGATTTATCAGTCAGCACCAGTAGAGCCCCACACTGTGCAAAGCTAATTACTTAGGGAGGTGACCCGGTATTCCTGAGGCTCTGTTCACAACACATGTTCCCATGTGCCATACACACACACCTTGGCATGGATCGCATCACACCTTCTGCTGGGTGCCTAGGGAGTTGGGGAAAGACTATACTTCATCTGTTTCATCCACTAAGACCTTCTGCTACTAAGTACATTGCCAATAGCTGCACTACAGCTGGCATAGCCCTCAGCTTCACGTGAGCACACAAGCCTACCCTCACCCCCCACCCACCCCCACCCTCCTCCCGATCCTGACTGCATGGTCAGTGGTATGACAAGCTAAGGTGATGTCCCCTGGAGAGGCATGTATACTGCAACCACTGTTTTTGGTGTTGGTTTGCTGTTGATTCTGATGTCTTTACCAGCCACCTGATTCCATTGCGAAAGTTCTACAACCACTCGAAGAAAATCTATGGTCAGTAGCATGAGAATACACATATCATGCAATACTAGTTGGAGGTGACTTTAATCAACCGAGTATAGACTGGTATGTCTGGGTATTCATTTGTGGGGATGAAGACAGTCTTGTGAAATACTTTTGAACACATTTCCCAAAAACTGTCTACACAATTTATAGTTGGTGTGATGTAGAAAAATGTAAGTTAACACAGATCAGTAGGAAAAACAAACCTGTAATGTTCAGATACAGCATTAGTAGTCTCCTGCTTCAGAAAGTCACATCGTTTAAATACTTGGGTATAATGTTGCAAATTGATATGAAATGGAATGAGCATGTGCTGATTGCAATAGGGAAGGCAACCTTACAAATGCACTGTTCAGATTAACACTCTCTCTGTCATACACTCCTATTTATAATGAATCCTTCTCCTGTTACACCATTTTCTACTGCTGTTGATAATGCCTTATTCATCTGACCAGAAATCCTTTTCTTCTTTCCATTTCACTTCACTGATCCCCACTATATCTAGATAGTGCATTTGCATTTCCCTTTTCGGATTTTCTAGCTTCCCTACAATGCTCAAACTTCTGACTTCATATGGTCTGCCTCATACAGTGTTGAAGATTCATTGGTTATTTAGTCTTTTTTCTTGTGGTGTCTTCCCTTTTGGCAGTCCCCTCCTAGATACCTGAATGGCAGAATAAGCTGGATTCTGGCCAAAGAAGAGATCATCATGACACTTTTTAAATTAGTGGCCACATGTCCTGTGCATATAAAAGGTGATTATAATTAAAGTTAAATTTTCAAAACGCTGTAGAAAAAACACCACTGGTCAGAATTACATCAAATTTCAATGGAATATTATCAAAGAAGGGGGAAAACATATGGTAGAAGAAAAAAATAGTGTGATAATTGATCAATAGATGGCGCTGTAGTGTCAGAATATGTAAATGAAAACACCTGTCATGCACACGACCCACTGAGGTTGGTATAAACGTGCCGGGTACACAGCTTTTCCTCCTTTTGCATCTGCAATGTTCACCATAACTATCTCAATGCAGAATCGTACTCTGCTTGTAAAGCTGTATTACAAGAATGATGACTGTGCACACATCACTCTGCAGAAGTTACGGACACTGAAGGGTTTTAAAAAAGGCATTGGTACGATGACTGCCATGGGTCTAGAGAAAATGATTTGGAAATTTGAAAAGATGGGTTCTTTTGGGGTGCAACCTGGTAGAGGGAGGAAATGAATTGATTCGATATCAGTGGAAGCAGTGGCCACAGCAGTGCAGGAGGACATGAGTGGTGGTTTGGAAACGTGTGATGCATGGAGAATTGCCTGAACATTTGGCATACCCTTGAGCACGGTGGGTAAAATCCTAAGAAACATCCTTCTTTGCTATCCATTCAAAATTACCCATGTGCACAAGTTGCTTCCTGTTGACCAGCCAGTAAGAGAGACCATTGCTTTAGAATTTCTTGCTCGCATGGAAGTGGACAATGATTGGCCGTGGAAGATTTTGTGGACAGACAAAGCCCACTTCCATCTGACAGGATATGTCAATACACAGACTTGTCAAACATGGGCAATGGAAAATCCGCACACAAATCAATCAGTACCACTTCATTCTGAAAAGGTCACTGTGTGGTGCCGGTTTACGGTATCATTTATCATATGGCCATATTTTTTTCGAAGAGACATGTGCTACCGGTCCTGTTACCTGTACTGTCACTGATAATCGCTAAGAGTGTCTTTTGTGCAACCATGTCATTCCAGCTTTCCAACAGTGTGGATGTGTGGAGGGGATCATTTTTATGCAAGATGGCGCACCTCTGCACACTGAAAATCCAGTTAAGGAGCTGCTGAAGTGCCATTTTAAAAATGCTAGAATTATCAGCTGCCATTTCCCTACAGCCTGGCTGTCCCAATCACCTGATCGTAATCTGTGTGACTTCTGGCTGTGGGGCTATCTGAAAGATGTTGTGTTCAGTGTTCTGATTGCAAACTTAGCTGCATTGGCAGCACACATTGTGCAACACATTCTGAAAGTAGTCCCGGAACATGCTGTTTTTCGATTTCAGTTTGTTGTAGAAAATGGTGGACAGCATACTGAACGTGTTTTGCGCCAGTCCCATGGAAATTAATAATCCGATTTGATGGACTTACGTGACTAACAGTATCACACCTGTACACCCATACACACTGAGTAGTACAGTTTGTTTAATGTCACACGTACACCTTAGGCATTGTTGTATGATTAATTTATCATTTGTAGTCGACCACTATTAAATTGTGATGCTTACAGCGCCATCTATTGCTATATTTTGTAACCATTTATTTTTCTTCTGCCATATGTTTCTCCCCTTCTCCGATAATATTCCGTTGCAATCTGATGTTATTCTGACTGGTGGTGTTATTTCTACAGCATTTTGAAAGTTTAACTTAATTATAACCACCCCGTACATTATGTCAAAGAATGAAAAATCCATGATGGAATGTAAAAATACGAGAGAAGGAAAGTTGCTACTCACCATATAGCGGAGATGCTGAGCAGCGATAGGCGCAATAAAAGTGTAGTTTCAGCTCTCTGAGATTGCAGATGTGTGTACAAGTTGTGTGTGTGTGTGTGTGTGTGTGTGTGTGTGTGTGTGTGTGTGTGTGTGTGTGTGTGTGTGTGTGTCTACTGCTGACAAAGGCCTTAATGGTCAAAAGCTATGATTGTGTGAATCTTTTTATTGTGCCTATCACGGCTCAGCATCTCCGCTATATGGTGAGTAGCAACTTTCCTTCTCTTGTATTGGTACATTATGTCTTTAACACAGCCTTCTGTATCTTCACATCACTATTATTGCTGATTATTATACATTTTAGGGCCAGTACCCCACACCTTTGGAAAGAGCTTGCCCTGAAACTCTGTCAGCTTCTCTGCTCCGTTGGGAGAATGAAGGTGATTACTTATACTGGAACCTTTGATCGGCACTGTTGATGATTTTTATTCAGAATTTAAGCAGTAACTTCATTCAAATCTGAGATCAGGATGCTTTGACTACAAGTCAATGATATTACCCCTATATGATGAATTAGAAATGTTATTCTGCTAATTATCTTAATTAATAGGCAAATGGTACAAGATAGATACAAGAATGTTAATGAAAAGTACTATACTGTATGCCTGCCTACTGGTAATTATAAGAGAGTTTGTCTTAATGGAATAAAATATGCTAAATGAGACATTACAACTGAACACTACTTGAATATCTCATATTATAAAAATTTCATTATGGCTGCCATTTTGATCAGCAATAAGGCATGTTTAGTTCTGTATATTCAGTTTTAGTGTAGCATTATCAACAACATAGGAAAATGACAGATTGGTACTTACTGTAAAGAAGACAGGCACAATTAAAAGACACTTTCATAAAACTTTCAGCGGCAGCCTTCATCATCTTTTGCTGATGAAGGATGTGGCCAAAAGATTTCTGTAAGTGTCTTTCAATTGTGCCTGTCTGCTACTTAACAAGTCTTCTTTATGGTAAGTACCAATGTATCTTTTCCTACACTGTTGATATTCCTACCTGGCGTTTCCAATGTTTACTGTAGTTTTTGTATTTTAACAGTAGTAAACTAAAATACTTAATGGTGTAGTGAGAGAGGGAACAGTGGCCAAATGTAGTGGCATAGTAATATCTATTTTCTTATTTATTTTATTTTGATCCAACATCAAATGATTACAAAAAAGTTTTTTTTTTTTTTTTTTTTTTTTTTTTTTTGTTCTAGTCTTCTGGATAAGACAGAGCCTTACTTAATAGAGTTACATACTATTGGCTGGCACTTTTATCTACACAACTTTATCTAAATTTAGTTGAGTGAACAGAGTTACATATATGGACTATACATAAAATTGTTATTGCCATACTTAGATTTAGGAATCTACAGTTTGTGACACAATATTCATATCTGACATTCAAATATTTACAGTTTATGACACAGTCTAAGACCTGAGATTACATATATTTTTAGATAGATGGTCTTTCATCATGTGAGTGTACTAAATCTAGAAACTCATCTATTGAATATACAGGATTGTTTAGGAGCCATAATTTAAATTTTGTTTTTTGTTTTGTAATGGGCAATTTGGAGATATTAGGGTGGAACCAATTCAGTAGTTTTATGCCTGCATAGTGAGGGCTTTTCTCATAAAGTGTTGTTCTATGAGAGATGATGTGGGCTCTCTCTCTGCCTCTAGTGTTGTGATCATGTATTTCTTTATTACGTGTTTTGTTGCTGTTTACTGCCATAATGATTATCTTCAGCACATACAGGTTATGAACAGTTAGTATTCTACATTCTTTAAACAAATTTCTACAGGACTCCCTGGCACATTTCTTTCCCATAATTCTAAGTGCCTTCTTTTGGAAGATAAGTACACTTTTCATATTACCTTTACTGCTGGATCCCCAAATGTCTATCCCATAGCTTAGATGGAATTCAAATAGTGCAAAATATATTTACCTCAGAGTGGTGATGTTACAAAAAGGTGTCAGTTTTCTTAGGACATATCTGGTAGTACACAGCTTTTTGCAAATATCGTTCACATGATCAGACCAGTTTCTGCATCAATTGTCAGGCCAAGAAATTTGGTCGATTATTGTTTTTTAATCTATTCGTCACCGATTAAAATTTGGTTTTCATGTGTTTTTTGCCTCCCGAGATCAAATTCAATGTAGACAGAGTATTTTTGTTTAATTTTAAGTTTTTTTCATTAAAATAGTGCAGAATTAAGCCTGCTAGTTTATTGGACTCCACTTCGAGCTGCGAATAGCTTGGACTGCAGCATATTAACATGGCATCATCTGCATATAAGATAGCTGTTGCATGGTTTGTTATAGTCTGAATATCATTAACATAAATCATAAAAAGAAGTGGTCCTAATATTGACCCCTGTGGAATACCAAAATTTATGTCAGTGGTGTTTGATTTGTATGTTCCCTCTGTAGTGCTAATATACACAAACTGCTTCCTATTTGCCAAGTAAGATCTCATCAGATTATGGGCTGTGCCTCGAATGCCATAGTTCCACAGTTTGTCCAGCAATATAGTCGTATCAACACAGTCAAATGCTTTTTGTAAGTCCAGAAAGATGCCACATACATGTTCTTTATTATCTATTGCTTTAGTGACACCTTTGATTAAGCTCTGCTGTAATGGTGGATGCCCTTGACAAACCCATACTGCCCCTTAGAAATCACTTTTTTGCATACCAGGAAGTTCCAGTTTCTTATGTATATCACTTTCTCAAAGATTTTGGATATTATTGGAAGAACAGAAATGGATCAAACATTTTTTACTACATTCCTGTTTCCTTTTTTAAATATAGGCACAACTGAAGCAATTTTCAACTCATCTGGAAATAGACCATCTTCCATATGAGAGTTGATAACCGTTGGTAAAGGTGATGCAATTTTATGTATACATTTCTCAAGAGTGTCCAGACTAAGACCATCATATCTTGCTGCATGAGAATTCTTTAAACTACTCAATATTTTAATTATTTCTTCTTTACTTGTTGGCATCAAAAATATACTTCCTGACACTGGTGTTCCTCTGAATTTGTATTTATGATTTTTAAGCTGATTGTTTATGCTGAAGCCAACAGAAGCAAAGTAATTGTTAAATAGATCTGCTATCTTATCCTGATCAGTTTCTTTTGTGCCATTTATCGGCAAGTGATTTTCAGTTGTATGTTTCCCGGATTTACCTATTTCTCTATTTATTAGTGACCATGATGTTTTGGAGATATTATTTGAGATCTGAATGACACTTTCAAAATGTTTCTGTTTTTCCAAAATTAGGAGGTCTACATAGTATTTCTAATACTTTTTTTATTAATGGGCAGGCTTGAGTAAAATTGTAGAATAGTTCACTTGAGAATTTGCCATAACTATGAAGTGACGTTAGAACACTGTTCCAATCCACATTCCTTAGCATATTATACAAATGAGTTATATTTTGGTCTGTATTCATCCTAATATATCTATAGAAACTTTGTGTAGGAACCTTTTTTATGTGTGCACTTAGTTCTAATGCATGGCAGTCTGACAAAGCACTTATACACTACTGGCCATTAAAATTGCTACACCACAAAGATGGCGGGCTACAGACATGAAATTTAACCGACAGGAAGAAGATGCTTTGATAAGCAAATGATTAGCTTTTCAAACCATTCACACAATGTTGGCATCCATGGCGACACCTACAATGTGCTGACATGAGGAAAGTTTCCAACCGATTTCTCATATACAAACAGCAGTTGACTGGCGTTGCCTGGTGAAATGTTGTTGTGATGCCTCATGTAAGGTGGAGAAATGCATACCATCACATTTCTGACTTTGATAAAGGTTGGATTGTAGCCTATCACGATTGCGGTTCATTGTATTGTGACATTGCTGCTCGCGTTGGTCGAGATCCAATGCCTGTTAGCAGAATATGGAATCGGTGGGTTCAGGAGGGTAATACGGAATGCTGTGCTGGATGCCAACGGTCTCATATCACTAGCAGTTGAGATGACAGGCATCTTATCCACATGGCTGTAACGGATCATGCAGCCACGTCTTGATCCCTGACTCAACAGATGGGGATGTTTGCATGACAACCACCATCTGCACGAACAGTTCAACGACATTTGCAGCAGCATGGACTATCAGCTTGGAGACCATGGCTACAGTTACTCTTGATGCTGCATCACAGACAGGAGTGCCTGTGATGGTGTACTCAATGACTAACCTCAATGCACGAATGACAAAATGTCATTTTTTTTTTCGGATGAATCCAGGTTCTGTTTACAGGATCATGATGGTCGCATCCATGTTTGGTGACATCGCGGTGAACACACATTGGAAGCGTGTATTCATCATCGCCTTACTGGCGTATCATCCGGTGTGATGGTATGGGGTGCCATTGGTTACACGTCTCGGTCACATCTTGTTCACACTGACGGCACTTTGAACAGTAGACGTTACATTTTAGATGTGTTATGACCCATGGCTCTACCCTTCACTTGATCCCTGTGAAACCCTACATTTCAGCAGGATAATGCGTGACCGCATGTTGCAGGTCATGTACGGGCCTTTCTGGATACAGAAAATGTTCAACTGCTGCCCTGGCCAGCACATTCTCCAGATCTCTCACCAATTGAAAATGTCTGGTCAATGGTGGCCGAGCAACTGGTTCATCACAATACACCAGTCACTACTCTTGATGAAGTGTGGTATCGTGTTGAAGCTGCATGGGCAGCTGTACCTTTATACGCCATCCAAGCTCTGTTTCACTAAATGCCCAGGTGTATCAAGGCCATTGTTACGGCGAGAGGTGGTTGTTCTGGGTACCGATTTCTCAGGATCTATGCACCCAAATTGTGTGAAAATGTAATCACATGTCAGTTCTAGTATAATATATTTGTCCAATGAATACCCATTCTCATGTTCATTTCTTCTAGGTGTAGCAATTTTAATGGCCAGTAGTGTAATAACAGAAGATGTAAGATCGTAAAGACGAATACCAGTGATTATGTTGTCTATTGCAGACTGGCATGATTCAGTCTCCCTGGTTGTAGTGTTTATCAGGTATTGTTCACTATATTCAAGCAGAGTATCCTCGAATAGTCTAGTGTGTAACTTATCTGCTAATATATTTATATTGAAATCTCCTACAATTACTAACTTGTTCAGGTGTGATATAAAAACATTCTCTATCATGTCACAAAAATTTGTTAAGAAAACTTCGAAGTTTCCACCTGGCGGTCTATATAAACATGTAATATAAATTTCTTCATTTGGAACCTTTAAATGTGCTGCACGTAATTGAATTGTTCCTTCTAATGAATATTTACTTACATTTACAGAATTAAAATCAAATGTGCTTTTTACATACATTGACACACCCCCACCTCTGATAGTAGATCTGCAAAACTTATTAGCTAGTACCATGTATAGAAGTTTAAAAAGTTCTAATTTGGCATCAGATAGCCAGTGTTCACTAAAACCAAGCACATCAGGTATAAAACTGGAAACATCAGGTATAGTTTCATTTACAAACACATCTAATTGTTCATATTTCTTGCTCAAGCCCTGTACATTCTGGTGGATTATTTTAACGTTGTAAATATCTTGTTGCAGATTTCTCTGCTTTACCAACTTAAATAAGTTCATATCTCTGTTTCTCTTGTGGGCTTCCTCCTCTTTCTGGTTTCCAGTAAAAAATCATTTAGATGGGATGGAGGCACTGGCTTCCGTCTGCTGTCTGAAGTTTATTTAGTTGACAGTACCTGTTCTGTTAATGTTGGAGTTGATTCTGCTGCTAGTGTGGATGGTTCTGCTGTTGCTAATGAAGGTTCTGTTGCTTTTGCTGTTGATTGTCCTGCTGGTGTTAAGGCTGTCTCTGCCGTTGATGGAGCTTTACTGCATTTGTTATTGTTAGTGTAACTGTTCTTGATGTTTTTACTACTTTTGGTGGAGTTGGTCCTGCTACCATTGATTCTGTTGCCACTGCTGGCACCAGAGTTGGCTCTGCTGTTGATGTAGCTGCTGCTGCTACTGCTGCTTTTGTTGTTGTTGTTGCTGCAATTGTTTCTGATGCTTTTAGCATTTTTTGTGGAAATACTTCTGCTAGTGCTTGCTTTAAAAATGATGGAGGTAGGGTGGTCATTACAATTTGTCCTTCTTCACACAGGATTTCTGGCTCTGCTTCTTTTGTGTCTTTAATGGAAAGAGTATTTGCTGAAAATTTATGCTTGGAAGAATGGACTGTTGGAGCTAATGGTAATGACATGCTGTCACTATGTTTGTTCAGTCTCTATAACATTTCACTGATTTTCCCACACAAAAGTTTCTTGCCCTTTTTGTTCAGATGCATCCCATGTTTCATGAAGCAGTCTCTCTTAAGAAAATCTGCACAAAGAAAATTTGCAATCAAATCTACAGCTCGCCTCTGCTTGCATTGATGTCTTCCTTTAATCTGGCCTGATCCAGATCCCCAGCAGTAGAGCAATACTCAAGAACAGCTAGCACTAGCATCCTACATGCAATCTCTTTCACAGACAAATCACACTTTCCCAAAATTCTCCCAATAAACTGAAGTTGATCATTCACCAGCAACAATCTGGACATGCTCTTTCCGTTTCATATCGCTTTGCAACATTATGCCCAAATATTTAAACAACGTGACTTTGTCACACAGGAGACTACTAATGCTGTATCTCAATATTACAGGTTTGTTTTTCCTACTCATCTGCATTAACCTACATTTTCCTACATTCAGAGCTAGCTGGCATTCATCACATTAACTATAAATTGTGTAGGCAATTTTTGGGAAATGTGTTTAAAAGTATTTCGCAAGACTGACTGAGTGCACCCCTGCAAATGAATTCACAGACAGCCTTGAGAAAGCAGCGAAACCCGCACAAAGGGTGGAGGGTGACGTGTCTGAGAAACCCGCGAAAGACAACGGGGAGGCGTCAGGCGAACAAAATGGCATGGTGGCCCGAAGAGAAACATTGTCAGACTCCATGGTGGGAGGGAGACTAGCAGGAGAGTCATTAGGAGAATCAGACTGAGCCAGCAGAGGGACATCGGGGTCCACAAATGCTAATTTGAGTCAGTGTAACGAAACAGTTTGCGGACTGTCTTTGACGATGATGTCGAAAGTTGTATCACCCTGTCAGAGGACTTTCGAACTTTAAAGGGGCCGAGATAAGGTGGTTGCAGAGGTTGTCAGACCAAATCAACTCTCAGAATTACATGGGAGCAAGTGTTGAGAGCGGCTGACACGTAAGTGTCCGGTGGGGAGTGGCTGATAGGTGGGTGCAGGCGTGCATGTTTGAAGCGGGTGCACATGCGACTTATGAAATCCAGGGAGGGGGGGAAATCTTCAGATGAGGCTGAATGAGTTCCCTTGGTAGGATGGGGTTCTCCCCAAAAACAAATTCTGAGATAGTTTCCTGTAAGTCAGGCTTGAAAGTTGAACAGAGGCTGAGCAGTACCCATGGAAGTGCTTTGGACCAGAGGCAGTTGTGGCACCTGAGCTCCGTTTTTAGAGTGCAGTGCCACTGTTCCACTAACCCGTAGTTTTGTGGGTGGTAGGCTGTGGTGTGAATTTTCTTTATGCCACAAACGTTACATACAAGGAAGACTCAAACTGCCGACCCTGGTCGGTAGTGGTGGTGGTCGGACAACCGAACCTAGCTATACATGAAGAGATAAAACCCTTGGCCACAGTCTCGGAAGTGGTGTTAGGTAAGGGGACTGTCTGTACCCAGCGGGACGTGCAGTCAATTGTGGATCGAATGCATCTGTGGCCCTCCGATGGAGGAAGAGGACCAATAAGATCAATATGTACATGATGAAATCATCCTGGAGGGATGTCAAACTTGCTCAGTGGTGGAGTGGTGTGGCGGCCGATTTTGTTGCGCTGGCAGAAGATGCAGCTGCATGCCCAGGTCTGACAGTCCCGTTTTATATTTTTCCAAATTAAATGCTCAGAGATGAGCCGTGTAGTGGCATGGACACCAGGGTAAGCAAGATTATGCAGAGTGTCTAAGGCCTGCTGGTGCAGGGGTCGTGGGAGTAATGGGCATAAGGTACCAATAGAAGAGTCCACAATGCTGGGGAATTTAGCTTTAGTAAACACAAGGGATGTTTGAGGATCCATCAGGAGAGATTGAGATTCCTCATGGGAGGCTCGTAGGGTGGCCAAGTTGGATAAGTCAATGATGCATGAAATAGTATTGATCTGTGAAAAAAAATCTGTGGTGATGGTGTCCATGCCTTTGATGTAGCGAACGTCGGTTGTGAATTGGTTGTGACGAAAATGGTGAGGGGGTGGGTCCTTGGGAGGGGGGTTTGCAGAAAGTATCTGCGATTCGTTTGTGATCTGTGAGGATCTATTGAAAGCGGAGTATTTCTTCTGAGCTGTTGATATTTTTTAGAGAAGAAATGAAGAGGGGAAACCGTGTTTGCCTTGCATTGCTGTAGTACCACTCCAACTGCGTGGTGTCCATAGCGATGAACAACTTGGCCGAGGGGTCAGGGTGGGCAAGTGGTTCAAATGGCTCTGAGCACTATGTGACTTAACTTCTGAGGTCATCAGTTGTGTAGAACTTAGAACTAATTACACCTAACTAACCTAAGGACATTACACCATAGGGTGGTGAGGTTTCGGGTTCTGCTGGATAGGTCAGGTGTCCATTACATGCAGCTACACAGGTAGCATGGATTGTGTGGTGTGGACTGGACGTTTTTTTTAGATTAGATGGCCTCGGGCAAGTACAGAAAGGGCAACAGCCTCAAAGGGTGCGAGGCAAAGTCAGGACATGCAGGCACCATGCAGCAATCGGTATTGTAATTGTAAACTGTCGAAGCTGCATTGGTAAAGTACCGGAACTTCAAGCACTGATAGAAAGCACCGAAGCTGAAATCATTAGAGGTACAGAAAGCTGGCTGAAGCCAGAGATAAATTCTGCCAAAATTTTTACAAAGGCACAGACGGTGTTTAGAAAGGATAGGTTGCATGCAACCAGTGGTGGCGTGTTTGTCGCTGTTAGTAGTAGTTTATCCTGTAATGAAGTAGAAGTGGATAGTTCCTGTCAATTATTATGGGTGGAGATTACACTCAACAACTGAGCTATGTTAATAATTGGCTCCTTTTACCGACCTCCTGACTCAACAGCATTAGTGGCAGAACAACTGAGAGAAAATTTGGAATACATTTCACATAAATTTTCTCAGCATGTTATAGTCTTAGGTGGAGATTTCAATTTACCAGATATAGACTGGGACACTCAGATGTTTAGGACGGGTGGTAGGGACAGAGCATCGAGTGACATTATACTGAGTGCACTATCCGAAAATTACCTCGAGCAATTAAACAGAGAACTGACTCGTGGAGATTACATCTTGGACCTACTGATAACAAACAGACCTAAACTTTTGACTCTGTAAGTGCAGAACAGGGAATCAGTGATCATAAGGCCGTTGCAGCATCCCTGAATATGGAAGTAAATAGGAATATAAAAAAAGGGAGGAAGGTGTATCTGTTAAGCAAGAGTAATAGAAGGCAGATTTCAGATTACCTAAAAGATCAAAACGAAAATTTCTGTTCCGACACTGAAAATGTTGCGTGTTTATGGAAAAAGTTCAAGGCAATCATAAAATGCGTTTTAGACAGGTACGTGCTGAGTAAAACTGTGAGGGACGGGAAAATCCCACCGTGGTTCAACAACAAAGTTAGGAAACTACTGTGAAAGCAAAGAGAGCTTCACTCCAAGTTTAAACGCAGCCAAAACGTCTCAGACAAACAGAAGCTAAATGATGTCAAAGTTAGCATAAGGAGGGTTATGCGTGAAGCGTTCAGTGAATTTGAAAGTAAAATTCTATGTACCGACTCGACAGAAAATCCTAGGAAGTTCTAGTCTTACGTTAAATCAGTAAGTGGCTCGAAACAGCATATCCAGACACTCTGGGATGATGATGACATTGAAACAGAGGATGACACGCGTAAAGCTGAAATACTAAACACCTTTTTCCAAAGCTGTTTCACAGAGGAAGACCGCACTGCAGTTCCTTCTCTAAATCCTCACACAAACGAAAAAATGGCTGACATTGAAATAAGTGTCCAAGGAATAGAAAAGCAACTGGAATCACTCAACAGAGGAAAGTCTGCTGGACCTGACAGGATACCAATTTGATTCTACACAGAGTACGCGAAAGAATTTGCCCCCCTTCTAACAGCCGTGTACCGCAAGTCTCTAGAGGAATAGAAGGTTCCAAATGATTGGAAAAGAGCACAGGTAGTCCCAGTCTTCAACAAGGGTCGTCGAGCAGATGCTCAAAACTATAGAAGTATATCTCTGACGTCGATCTGTTATAGAATTTTAGAACATGTTTTTTGCTCGCGTATCATGTCGTTTTTGGAAACCCAGAATCTACTCTGTAAGAGTCAACATGGGTTCCGGAAACAGCGATCGTGTGAGACCCAACTCGCTTTATTTGTTCATGAGACCCAGAAAATATTAGATACAGGCTCCCAGGTAGATGCTATTTTCCTTGACTTCCGGAAGGCATTCGATACAGTTCCGCACTGTCGCCTGATAAACAAAGTAAGAGCCTACAGAATATCAGAACAGCTGTGTGGCTGGGTTGAAGAGTTTTTAGCAAACAGAATACAGCATGTTGTTATCAGCGGAGAGACATCTACAGACATTAAAGTAACCTCTGGCGTGTCACAGGGGAGTGTTATGGGACCACTGCTTTTCACAATATAATTAAATGACCTAGTAGATAGTGTCGGAAGTTCCATGTGGCTTTTTGCGGATGATGCTGTAGTATACAGAGAAGTTGCAGCATTAGAAAATTGTAGCGAAATGCAGGAAGATATTCAGCAGATAGGCACTTGGTGTAGGGAGTGGCAACTGACCCTTAACATAGACAAATGTAATGTACTGCGAATACATAGAAAGAAGGATCCTTTATTGTATGATTATATGATAGCGGAACAAACACTGGTAGCAGTTACTTCTGTAAAATATCTGGGATTATGCGTACGGAACGATTTGAAGTGGAATGATCATATAAAATTAATTGTTGGTAAGGCAGGTACCAGGTTGAGATTCATTGGGAGAGTCCTTAGAAAATGTAGTCCATCAACAAAGGAGGTGGCTTACAAAACACTCATTCAACTTATACTTGAGTATTGCACATCAGTGTGGGATCTGTACCAGATCAGGTTGACAGAGGAGATAGAGAAGATCCAAGGAAGAGCGGCACGTTTCATCACAGGGTTATTTGGTAACCATGATAGCGTTATGGAGATGTTTAGCAAACTCAAGTGGCAGACTCTGCAAGAGAGGCGCTCTGCATAACGGTGTAGCTTGCTCGCCAGGTTTCGAGAGGGTGCGTTTCTGGATGAGGTATCAAATATATTGCTTCCCCCTACCTTATACCTCCCAAGGAGATCATGAATGTAAAATTAGAGAGATTCGAGTGTGCACGTAGGCTTTCAGACAGTCGTTCTTCCTGTGAACCATACGCGACTGGAACAGAAAAGGGAGGTAATGACAGTGGCATGTTAAGTGCCCTCCACCACACACCAATGGGTGGCTTGCGGAGAATAAATGTAGATGTAGATCACACACATCCATGCCCGAGGCATGATTCGAACCTGCGACCGTAGCATGGGCGAGTGTCACAGCATGAGCTAAAGAAGTCTTTAATGCACTGAAAACTTCCATCACAGGGGCATTCCTGAAGTCTGTTTATCTGACAGTGAGTCTGTCAGCGGGGCCTGCACAGCGGTGGCAGAAGGCAGCTGACGACGGTAGTAACTTATCGTGCCCAGGAAACGTCGGAGTTCTTTGTAAGTACCTGGGGCAGCAGTGAAGTGATTGCGTGTACGGGAGATTTAGGAGGCTGTGTTCCGTCGGTGGAGATGGTGTAACCCAAGAAAGTGACAGAAGGCTGACACAACTAGAATTTTTCTTTGTTGACTTCGACGCCGTATAAATGATTTTCATGTTCCTCAGCTGACTTGCTGAAAATCAGTATGTTGTCCAGATATGCGAAGCAAAACTCGAACTGGCATAAGATGGAGTCAATGAAACACTGCCACGTTTGCACCATGTTTTTTAGGCCAAATGTATTGGAACAAAGCAAGAGGCAAGATAGTAGCTGTTTTAGGGATATCGTCTGGCGCTAAGGGAATCTTGTGGTAGGCACATTTACAGTCAATAAAACTGAAGATTGTAGTGCCCGATAACATATGAGTGAAATCATTTATGTTAGGCACAGAGTTATTGTGCATGACAGTACAAGCAATTAAACGTCTGTAGTCACCACATATTTGAAAAGAACCGTTATGTTTGAGGACAAAGTGGACCGGTGAAGACCAATTGCTGTCTGATGGATGCAGGATACCTGCCTCCAAAAGTTCGTTAATTTGTTGCTGTGCTGCGCACAACGTAATAGGGTTGAGGCATCTACACTTGTGCCTAATAGGAGGGCTGGTAGTGATAACTATCTTGTGTATCGTTCTGTCAGTGATAGCACAAACTGAGAACTGCGCACGAGACTGATCAATGCCCAGACGTGAAACTTTTGGATGGGTAGGGTGCAATGAGGCATAGCTGTTAGTGCGAGTGGGAAAAGGCAGCATGAAAGTCACATGTCTAGTATGTGAATGCGGCATGTGCTTGTTTGGAGAGGGTCGGAATGCATGGCAACTGTCTGCTGTCAACCTTGCACTTCGTACCCGGCGCAGGCGACAGCGGCATTGCCGTCACGCGTGGAACAGCGATGCCCACCGAGTCATGTGGCTGGTGCATGAGAGAGGAGGGAATGTTTATCAACATGCAGGGTGGCTGGCTACCCACATGGTGGGCATGGTCGTATCATGTGCGTGACTGTTACTGAAAGCACTGTCTGACACACACATGGCAGTGAACATGGCAAGCACGTCGGGGATGCGGAGTCTACTGGACGCAAATCGTCACATGCAATTAATGTTTTTGGACTAAGCTGATGAGTGTCTGAGCTGGTGTCTCCTGGAGAAACACGATTAGGTAGCGGGACTGTGGACCGCAGTTTCAGCAGCAAGGTACAAGCCACGATGAGCTTGTTGTTAGTGTGTGCTATTCATTGTTTCAGCTCATTGTTTTCCCAGTGGAGTTGTGCTGCCGAGTTATATTCTGATAATAGGTTAGTTACGCAGGTCACGATGTCACACACGAGGGCAGAGCACTCGTGTACCAACTCACATGTCGTGAGAGAAATAATGTGGAACACTGCAGGAGCACAATATCTGAATGTTAGTGGGATGGTGTAGCACTGAGCCCTGAACTACGTTCAGAGAGAGTTTGTAATGGGACAAAAAATCCATACCAAGAATTCGTTCATCGATGTCGGCAATGTAGAAAGTCGAAGGAGATAAGTGCAATGTAACTTCGACATAGTCTGAGGTTTGTAAAGCTGATGACTTGACATCTCATAGAAGTGACTTCGTAGGTGAAAAGACAGGGGGAGCCATCGATATAGGTATGATAGACACGTCAGCACCCGTGTTGACTAGGAAAACGAGCCGTGACGAAATGTCAGTCACATACAAATGACTGCTCGGCTGGGCGGACGAGTGCACGGAGTGCAAGTGGTATGAGGATGCCTGTGAGATTCCCCATAGAACTCGGCATCTTTCAGGTCCTGCGGGTGGTGCTTGGGTGCTGGCAAGGTAATCGGCACTTCTAGGCATTAGCGCCAAAAATCTTGTGGTACCAGCAGTATAGATGAGCCGGATGCATTTGTGGTGGTGACTGCAGCAGCGGAGGAGGCTTGTTCTCATTTATTTGTTCCAGCATGTATATTGGCACATATGGTGCGTGGGCGATCCTGGAGTGCTCGGACGGTGGAGAGAGCATGCTCAGATGGTGGAGAGAGCAAGCGGATACTGCCAGGTAATGTAGAAGGCGTGGAGGTGGAGTGAGTCCTGCGTCTGCCAGCACACGGCCGATAAGCAGATGCAGTGAGTGGTGAGCTGAAGGTGTTGTCATAGCAATGAATACAGTTAGTCTGCGATGTGGAGATGAAAGCCAATTGATTCGAAGGTGTGCGGTAGCAGGTGGATCTGTAGGTTGGTAGGCAATCTGGCACACCATACCGCCATGGTATGCTCACTCACAAGTAACCAAAGGCGGCACCAGAGTTGTGATGGAGTTCGGTCCCCCAGGTGTGCCTTGTACAAGATCTTGATGATTAATTCTTGTGGTGAACAGGAAATTTGTTCCATGACAGTTTTCTTCGCAAACTCGTACTTTGGTGGAGGCGGTGGCAAGAGGAGTAAATCACAAATTAAGTCTGAGTGAGGAGGTGCATGATGAGACACAGGAATTTAGAGTTGTCATCGGACATGTGATGCAACTCGAAAAGATGCTAGATGAGTGCAAACCATGATGCAGGGTTGTCTTAATATAAAGGTGGCAGGCTTCGGCAGACGGTCTGGGGGAGGGGACGATGGCAGCTTAGGTGTCCCTGGGGAAACCGGCTGGTCCATGGCAGGAGAGGTCATACAGCAGGCCAGTACAGTAGGTGTGAGTGTGTTACTGGCAAGAACATCCATAGCTACGGTGGGTTGCATTGTCCTTGATATGTCCCTAAAACATGATGCGGCTGGCACAGTCGGTAGCCTGGGAATGAGCAGATGCGCGATACATGTAGGGGTCCCATAAACTGAACTCAGAACAGGCTGCATGATATCTTACCCAACTGAATCTGTGTGTGTAGCTAGGATCTAGGGAGTGATATACACAGCTGAGCACATCCATATTGTTAATTTTGTTGTTCATTTAACTTGATTTCATAAACACTGAAGTAAAACAACATGGCATCTCAACATGTGAAGCTTATTTGATTTCATCAGCGAGTGTAATTTAACTTTGAAAGGAAAAGAAAAACTCTTTTAAATGCATTGATGTTTAACTTATCTGCTTCTTCCACATGGTGTGAAACAGATAATATTTCATCTATATCAAAATTGTGTCCCATATCATCCACACAATGTTGAAGGAATTTATGTTTCTCCATCATACTATCTAGTCCAGTGTTTTGTAACACCATCATTAGTTTTTGAAAAAAAAATAACAATAATGATAATAATACAAGACTTTGACCTTGGAGAAGAGTGACTGATAAATTATACATAATTATTATTTTAAGACACTGTCACAATTGGTTTCGACCACACATTGGCCAATTTCAGATGAGAAAGTAGCAAAAGTAGAAAAACTCTGTTTTAATACGCGTAAAAAGTTCACCAGTTCTATTTATATATGATGTGAAGCACAAATCAAAATATATGTATTTCATACCTACACATCAAAGGCGGCATTTGGAAAACAAAGCATATGCAACATACCAGGTGCACCGGTATGAAATGAATGTTTTTTTGTTAAAATGAACACTAATTTTGAATCAAAAAGTAAAAACATTTTATTCAAAGTACTGACCATTGCTTTCTATATATTTTGACCACCTTTGCGGCAATTTGTGGACACCATGTCAATAGAAATGTTCATCTTTTGAAGCAAACCAATCAGACACCCAATTTTCAACTTCTTCATAGGAATAGACGTGTTCCTCAGCCAATGCGTGTCCCATTGATGAAAACAAATGGTAGTCGGAATGGGCCAAGTCTGGTGAATACGACGGGTGGGGTTGCAGCTCCCAGCCAATTGTTTTGATTGTATCCTGAACCAGTTTTGCTTTGTGTGCAGGTGCATTGTCATGTAAAAAAATTACTTTGTCATGTCTTCTGACTCATTCTGGTCTTTTTTTCGATCAATGCATAGTTCAAATTGAACATTTGTTGTCTGTAGCAATTAGTATTCACAGTGTCACCGGGTTTTAGAAGCTCATGATACACCACACTTTTCTGATCCCACCAAACAGAGAGCATTATCTTCTTGGCAAATTGAACTGGTTTTGCAGACGATGTTGATGGTTGTCATGGATTAACTCATGATTTTTCCCATTTAGGATTCTTAAAATAAATCCATTTTTCATCGCCAGTAACAATTCAATGCAAAATTGATTTTCTTTCATGTCTTTGAAGCAAAATTTGACAAATTGTTTTTCGGTTTTCCATCTGTCTTTCATTCAACTCATGTGGCACTCATTTTCCACACTTTTGGATCATTCCCATTGCTTTCAAACGGTCAGAAATCGTTTGTTGTGCAACATTTAGCATTGCTGCCGTTTGCTTCTGACTCAAAATATCATCTTCATCCAATATTGCTTGCATTTCGGCATCTTTAAACTTTTTTGGTGGTCTTCCACATTCTTCATTTCTTACATCAAAATCATTATTTCTGAACCATCGAAACCATCTGTTGCATGTTGCTTCTGATAGAGCATGATCACCATATGCCTTGACAAGCATTCGATGCGACTCTGCAGCACTTTCTTTTCAAATGAAAACAAAAAATTAATGCTTTCTGCAAATCATCACTTTCTGGTACAAAATTCAACATTGTTAATATGATGAAAACATTTGATGTTGTTTGTTACATGACTTGATGTATACTAAATATCTTTGACAGATGTCATAGCAACCAAATAAAAAAAAATTAAGGCTCATTCACAACAAATGTTCCCTATTGATACATTTGTATCTTAATGCTCATTTCATACCTGTACACCTGGTACAGTATCATATTATTGTAAGGAAAATAACATGTAATTATACAGGCATAACTAGGTGGTGTCTCACTTTCTCTACTCTTTGCACTAGATGTGCATGTACTCTATATCAAAGTAGAAGACAACAAATCTTTATATATAGAAAACAAATTTCTTTAGATTTAACTACAATAGCATTACATTTATACCCATTCATTCATTCAAATACTTTACAAGTTTCGTTTAATGCAATTCTTAGTATCAAACAACTTAGTATCAAACAACTATGAAATTGGTTACATGTCAGTACAGAGTACATGCCATTAAATCATTTAAAACAGAGTAAAGGCTCTGTTTCTCATAAAAAGAAAGTAAAAAAAAACTAATTACTGCAACATGTTACATATACATGTATGTAGTGTCACATGCTGTGAGAGAGAAGTACATGTGCACTCATCGTATAGGGTTACAACACTCCTTTCCCATTGTGGGAAAACTGATCACAGTGAGGATGTTCATGTCTTCATTGTTGCATGACGAGTTGTGACTTTGAGGTGGCCAGAGAGTGTCCAGATGGCTGAGGCAGTTAAGGCAACCATTCTAGAGAGGCAGAGCATCTGGGTTCCATTCCCGTTCTGGCAAAAATTTTCAGTTCACAACACTTATTAATTTCATTGCCCCAGAAATTTCCCTGAATATTCAAACATATTGCCAGTGACTGATAGTGCTCCAACTCCATTTGTGAGGTGTGACAAATGATACAGTTGCTGAATAGTCAAGGAAAACTTGAAACTTATTTCAAATAGATACTACTGTAATGTTACACAAGTACAATATTAGAATTGCCACAACCAACTTTTAATTCATTTCCATGTACAGGAAAATACAGTTAAGAGAGTGTGTTGCAATAAGAACAAACACACAAAATCATGGGTTACATTCATGCACAGTCTAACAGTGAAGTGCTCCTAGCCACAAAACATTAGAGCAGCCAAGAGACTAGCATACTGGCTTATATACAGCTGTTTGCACTCAGCATAGCACTTGCTTGGCCATCTGTGCCTAGTGAGGTAGCTTCTTTATGCCGGCCGTAGGGGCATGCACTGTTTAATTATGTGCACTCACTGTATACGGCTACAACACTCCTTCCCCATTTTGGGAAAACTGATCATCATGGAGATGTTCATGTCTTAATTGGAAGGAGACAACTGCTGGAATAGGTGTCATGCCATCACAGGAAAATACAATCTGAAATAAGATAGGCATGAGGATGTGTGGCACCCACTCCCCAATGAGAGACTGTAAGGGTGATGGAGGTATCATATCCATGCCCACATCTGTGCAGGCATTCAGTGACAGTGGCAGGGGAGAAGACAAAGGCAGCAGTGGCGGCAGCAGCAGCAAATGGTCCCCAAAAATGGAGGCATCCGGCACTAACTACACTACCCAGTGCCAGGGGCACCCAGAATGAAAGTCACGCAGTAGATGAAGAGGGGTATCGACCCCAGTGTGGCAGCCACAGCAGCTGCAAGAGTGGTGGGGTCTCCAGAAAATGGTCAGTAACATGTGGGCAGAGCTGGTCGTAGTATCGAAGGTGTGCATAACAGAGGCAGCGGCCTCTGCAGTGCCTGATGACCACCAGTGTCCTTTTAGGGCTCCGTCCAAACCCATGGGCCCAGATGACAGAGCCTGGATGGAACCCCTGCGAGGTGGCCACTCGCGGATGGCCAGGAGTTGGCCAGAGCAGCTGAAGCAATATTCAGGGTTGGCAGATGTTGAAGCAGCTCTGTTGGGCTATGATCACCCATTGGAGTGAACCTATAAGACCTTGAGAACCTATCAAGTGGGCTCAGATGGTAAAAATGTCATGCTGTCTTCTCCTTGGGAGAAGACTGTGTGACATATTTTCTTCATCTGAATTTTCAAATTCAAAATTTTCAATTTTCTGATTGGGGTGAAATGGTAAAACTGCACAAATTATTCAAAAGTTCTTCAAAATCCTGAGACACATTGTGGGCGATTGTCCGTCACAAGTGTGTACGGTAATCCTTCCAAGGATGTGGACATGCAATGAATCTTATATTGAAATTTTGAGAAAGCATAAATTACAAGCCAAAGGTGTTAAGGAAGGGATCAGCAAAATCAGCATGAATATGCTCCCAGGGGTGCAGAATGGTGGGCTACAGGGGGAGAGAGACTCATGGGCCCACTGCTGGATGACACACTTTGGGCAGTCTGACAACATGCATGATTTCATTGTCAACTCCCAGTCAAGACACAGGGCTGCAGCCCAACAATTTTGTATGGAACTTGATCTGATACCAGATGCACAGCATTAGAAATAGAGAATCCAAAAATTTTGAAAGAGTCTCATCCAAATAAGTTTTCAGCATTGGCATCTTCTACCACTAGAACATCTACCACGAGAACATCTTGCCCCCATGAGCTAATCAACAACAGCTGAGGAAGAAATGCAAAGGCAGCTACTTCACACCAAGCTTCTAACTGATTTCCTGCTTATCTCGATCTGTGAGAGAGGGATTTTCATACTTTAAAGCAGGTTCACAAATTTCTTTATCAGGAGCCATGCGTTTTGTAGAATCACGAAACAGTGAATCAGTTTGAGTCCCGGTGGGCTTCAGTAACATACTGGCAATGATGGCTACGCCCATGAAGTTTCACTGTATGACTGTTGTGGCCACTTTTGACAATGGTAGAACTCAAAGCAAGCTTCAATAATGTAAGTGCATTTTATAACATGCCCATTACAGAAGCCCTAATAAACAACCCTTTGTTGTAAAGGAAGTAGGAAAATTAGTCATCCTGACAGTGACGGCAGCTACTGGTGACAAAATTTACACATGTGGCAATTTGATCTACAGGAATGTCATGTGAATAATAATATTTATCATGAAATAGAGACTGAATGAAAGATTATGATAGGATACACAACAAAATCATCAGAGAAAGAATTGCAAAATAATTAATAACAAAGGTTAAAGCCCAGATGGTAAACTGGCCAAAGATAACGTTTACCACACAAGAGAGTTGTAGCTGCATCAAAAAGGAAGTTCGATGTGACTACAATGTAACTCGGAAATGGAAGCTTCAGTTGCTGTCTAGTCGCTCTATAGTACTATTGCGATAGTAGCACACATATAAGCACTATTAGATTGTTTTAAGCTAATCAGAAGTTTGAAAGTTCTGCAATTTAGACTAAAGTATTATTCAGAAATCATACTAAAGCAAAGTCATCTTTACCGTCAGCAAGATAACAGGATATGGAGATTTGCGATAAAGTTAAATCATGAGAGATTTGTGATGGGGCTTAGCCTTTGTGATAGTGAATATGCACAAATATTCAAGAACATTGAAAAAGAAAGATCGCTGACAAAATGAAAAAAACAATTATTAGTCTCGAGTAGGCAACAAACAAATGCAAACACAAAGAACGTACAAATACACAGAGTTGTCAGAAGTTGTCGTCAACCTTAGGATTACTGATGCAAATGGAAGCAATTGCCTGAGTGAGAAATCGGTGTGCGAGCTCAGTGTAGGGACAATTAATTACAAGGAACAAAAAAAACTGGATTCAAACTAATTCTTTGTGTCACCTACATAATTGAAGGGACATTATCATGCGTATTAGTGAAAATTAATTGACTATTAGCATATTATGAAGTGAAAAGTGAATTCATGGTTATTTAACAGTGAACAGTCATCAATTTGTCCCAAGATTATGACGCATGCTGAACATTGCTTATAAGCATATGTTATCACTGGAATTACATCGTGTAATTATCGAACATGTGACGTAGCGACATCTTGACGACGGAATAACAATTTATCAACTTAATGCCCTCGCAATTCCATAATGTGGCCATGACTGGGCATAATAAAAAGAAGAACTACAGTCAGCCAGTTCACACAAACTGAAAAGTCTGTTGCGGACTCACAACAAAAGAGAGCTGGTGGTCATCATTAGGTAAAGGAGTCATCACATCATCGAGTGGTGCAATTGCCACGTTTATCAGTGAAGAAACAAGAGCGGCTGACACATTCTGACGCACTGCTCTATCGAAATAATGACATTTATCATGAAAGACGATATCTGAAATATGACCAAACCACGTGAGGATTTTGTGTTTTTCTACTAGTTACAGGGTGCCATTGTCGTGAGCGACAGATGCCATTCCACATCATACCAACTGGGACAACCATCACCACTGACTCATTTCAACTCTAAGGAGACCCTTATGCCACATTATTTCGCACCAATATGGGGCCCGACGACGCCAAATGACACAATGTATGGAGAACCTCCCATTTGAATTTCTGCAGTAGTGCCACGACTGTGTTGGCTGTATGAGGCTTTGCATTGTCATGGAGCAGAATGACCCAACGGGTGAGATTGCCTGGTCGCTCTGATGTGATCACTTGGCGAAAGGTAGTCAAGGTTTGTGAGTAATACTGAGCATTCACTGCTGTCCCATGCTGCAGGAAGTGAATCAGAAGGGGGCCATTTTTGGTCCCCTTAAAAAGACTCTGAGTGGCAAATGATTCACCTCGGATGACAATGTCCGGCTGTACGTATGGAACTGGTTAACATCACGGCCCCAGCAATTTTATGGGACAGCCATTCACTACCTTGTGTCACAGTGGGACAATTGTCTCAACAGCCATGGTCAATACTTCTAACATACAGGTACTGGTTTCTGTAATTATGCCTCCGGCTTATTTCATTTTGAATGCCCCTCATACATAACAAAATAGACACCTATTGCCAACTCATTCTCCTCATGAATAGTCTATCTGGTTCCTTCCATTTTGTAACACCTTAACTGGTGTCCTGTAGGCAATTTTGACCCCTTTGTTCCAAAAAAGGTGCTCAATTGGACTTAATCAGGATCATGAGAAAATCAGAATAGAAAAAAAAGTCAAGTAATGAGATTCCTCATCATCAAAACCATTCTCAGAAATCCCAGAGGAAATTTTTCAACTGTTCAAATGAAGAAGTATTTATTAGTGAAGCATATCCAAATTTCTCTGTTTGCTAATGACACTGTACTGTTGGCCTCCATTGCAGATAAATTTCAACAAAAGTTAAATAATATATTTGATCAATTTTCATTTAAGTCTGAAAATTAATTACAACCAAAAAAACATACAACAATCGCTTATAGTAGTAAACAATTAAATCACTGAATCAAATGTTTAGATTTTCAGTTGAAGAAATCAGATGTATGAACTCCAACAGAAATAAGAAGACGGGTAAAAATTACTCGAGTTTACAAAATAAAGTTTCTGATATATCTGAAAAGGAAAGTTTACAATAAGTTTTGACTTATGGCAATGCAACAGCAATTGTAAATGTGTAAACTATTCTAAAAGTGAGAGACGCTCAATAAACAACGTAGAGATGCACGTTAGGATTTACAAGAAGAGTGGGCCAAAAAAAAAAAAACTGTTTTAAAAATTAAATTGAATGGGAGAGAGATGTAGCCAGGTGAATGGATGAGAGAGGAGCAAGCAAATTCTTAATGTACTCCAAGAGATTAAAAAACAGCCATGACAATCATCCAAAGGAAGACGGTTAGGTGGTGTAAGAAAAAATGCAAGAACAGCATGGATTCAATCAGCTACAGACCATATAGAAAAGGTAAAATAAGACTCAATGCATCCACAAACAATTCTTCCAGGAGTGACATCGTTTCCTCTGAAATACCTGAATTTTTCAGAAGTGAAACGCCTGTTCATGACCTCTGTAAGGGGTCAAATGCAGCTCCTTTATGAACAAAATATTGTCCACCACCAGGACTTTGGTGTAATTAAGCTGGTTTACTTTGTAAATATTCATTCCTTAAAGGAATTATTTTGGTGTAACTGTGTTTAGGTGCAAACACTATTTTTATTCAAACATTGCTAATCCTGGTCATCTGTAGTGTTAATTATATGGTGACAATAGTAAGATATCTATGTCTTTTGGAGTTCTTTGGGTTGTGTTGAGGGTTGAGTGGAAGCTAGTGAATCAAGTGAAGTAGGGTGAGTGCTTGAAGTTATAAAAGTAACCAGAGTGATAAGTAGATGAGAAAGGGATTGGCATATGTGTGTATTTATCATTTGTGGTCAGAAATAAGTGTTCAGTGAAATAAAAGGTTTTGATTTAATTGTCATATTTTGAAAGTTTATGTTACCAATCTGTGCTTGATTTGTAAAATGAAGTAGTTCCGGTAACATGACAGGGGTGTTTTTGAAACTTAGATTTCTTAAAACATTATTTTAATGCTTTTCTGAGCATTTTAATTTGTAAGTACAACATTTGTTACACATCACTTCAACCACAGCAAAAGTTCTATTGTGCCACATCTCAAAACCTGCATTTTGATTTTCTTTCATCAGAGGCACCAGAATGGAGTATCGATGCATACCATCACAAATCAAGCATTGGTTCTGATTATCATGTGAGGATTCAGTTACTGCTTCACTGCACCAGTACACATTCTTCCAAACACCACAAGGATTACGTTAGGTCTTTTTCACAATATAGTTCTTCCAAAATGTTTCCTTCGATCTAATCAGATTATAACATCACTACAATAAATTGAGCACTTTTTTTGTCATGTCTAGACTGTAAATGTCAAAGTTGCTGTCATTATTTAACTCTATAGACGATTAGAATAATTTTTAGATATGATTTCTGGCAGCAAGTAATAGAAACTTTCCGCATCTGCAATTCTCTCCAATGAAACAATACTTTGATAAATTATTCATTATTTTATCCATTCATCTACAAAACCACTGTGCACAATGTAACTAATTCATTAACAATTTAGTCATAATGTAACACAGATCCAGCCAGCAAACCAAAAATTGACAGTGTATAAATCAATGTAGATTCTAATTTAGAGTTTTGTGAGTTTCTGTAATGTTAGCAAGTAGATGCAACAGTTGATTTGCTGCCTTAAATCTCCCAAATGGTGCTGCTGATTCTCCACACTGAGTCAGAATCAGTGGGAGGTCTGGATAATTCTCTAACACAAGATGTGGAGTGCTGTGGAGAAGTCCTCCTGGCATAATACCAGGCACTGCTTTTGGTGATAGCAAATGCTGTGAATAAACAAAGCAAGTAATAGGCATGGAAATTAAGAATATAATTACTCAGTTTAAAATTAAAGTCAACAGTTTGCATTTCTTATGCCAACAATAAGCTGCACAGACATAACATTCCAACCATTTCAAATGTGTGTCAATGAAAAAGAGTCATATCATACATTTCATAATGTAAAAAATGAAAAATGGAAAAAGAAAAGGTGAGCAAACGTATGTGAAATAGTTTAAAGAAATAGAAATATACATGTCATTAATTTATGATTAATATATAAATAAGCTGCACCCAATTTAAAATTAACAAGAAAATGTTTTTATTTCAAGTTACAAATCCCCTGTGCACTATACACAGAATCTGCTGACAGAGCTGTAGCTGGAAACAAACATCAACTTGACAGGTATAAACAATGAGAGTTATGAATAATAAGTATACAAGCAGTACATGCATTAATACAAAAGAAACTCTGAATTATGTTGGTGGTTTCTCTTGACATTTCCTTTTAATGACTTCCATAAGAACGTAACACATCTGAATCATAAATACTTATTCAGTGAGGCTGCTGTGGAATGCCCGATTACTAACCACAGACACTAACATCATATTCATTTATGTAGAATGAAAACTTTATCAGTTCTGGCAAAATTTGTGGTAATGGCAATGAAAGCAAAGAGAAAAAGCAGTAAAATATGACAAAATTTCATGTATCTATACTTTGAAACAATAGGTGTAATATATGCCCGAAGTTAGCTGAAGAACATTAGTATCTCCATTTGGCTCCTGCAGAACTTCAATCTCAATAGTCATCTAGGTTATTACAAATTGTATCTAAAACAGAACTAAACCACAGTACAATCATCATTTAGAACAGAGGTCAGCTAACTTAACTGCAGATTCAACCGCTGCATCTTTAGACAGCAGTATTAGAAATGCATGTGGTCATCACACATCTTAGGAACACATTCTTAACTAATTAATGGAAAAGCTCATATAAAGATGTGAAACAATTACTAACAAAGAGATAGAGGGACTGGCCAGTACTTACCTCAGCTCAGTACAGCCAATAGAAACACAAAAAACAACCGAAAATTTAAGTTCCCTCAGACAACCATGCCTCCATCCTTGCTACCTTCCCTGTTTTCCTTTCCCTGTTGCTTCATAACCTGGGTTGTGAGTAACTAAATCCACTTTCCCTTCTTCCCTTTCTTTCCCCTCTCTCCTCCCTGATGGGCTTCCCTCAGACAACCATGCCTCCATCCTTGCTACCTTCCCTGTTTTCCTTTCCCTGTTGCTTCATAACCTGGGTTGTGAGTAACTAAATCCACTTTCCCTTCTTCCCTTTCTTTCCCCTCTCTCCTCCATGATGAAGGAACATTTATTCCGAAAGCTAGGAACTTAAATTTTCGGTTGTTTTTTGTGTTTCTATCGGCTGTACTGAGCTGAGGTAAGTACTGAACACATTCTTAAATATGATACATGTTCAGTTGTAGGAGTGAAGTTGTTACTTAGGTTTCCAAAAAGTAGCAGTTGAGAGTTATTGGAAATGTTACTATTCTGAGTGGTATAATTAAGATAATGCTCCAATAATCTGTTTCAGCACCATAGTACATTTCCTTAATGCTGATGTCTAATATCTAAATAAATCTTTTCTCTTTAAGAATGTTTCCCCTCAGTATCTGTAGCCACTGGTATTATCACAACCAGAATATTCTCAGATCTGTGTTTTTCATTGTTGGAATTTTTCCACTGTCACGCATAAGAGAGAAACCCAGTCAGATCTGTTGGCCAGTGAGTTCATCACATCCAAAATACTGGAAATAGTACAGTCAAAACCGAATAATTTAATGCTCTGTTTTTTTAATAATACAGTCAAAACTAAATAATTTAATGTTCTGTTAGTTTGGTGCATTGTAAAACTCTCTATTCCATAAAGGGAAGATGAATGAGACTTGCTTGGACATGGTGCAGTGGAAAGACATACAGAGCTGTTAATTGTGAATAACAATGTTGTCCACACAGAACGGTGATGCTTTGGTTCTGACTCTTGTGAACAAAACTGGGAGGCTTCAGTTAAGTTATTATAAACACTATATTCTAAGGTAAGGAGTCAACTTGCAATTAAAATGTGATTAATAAAAAATATTCAATTAATGAAATTACCTGAAAATATTACAACCACAGAGAGGCAACAACCGAAATATAGAAAACTACAGTATATTCTAGTTCCATAGACACAACTTTTAAAGAGCCAACATCAAAAGGACATTTAGGGAAACATGGAAAAATCAGTCTAACACCTGGTCACATACCGTACCTATTGTAGATAACCTCCGAATTTTTTAAAGGTATGGTAATGAGATGCAACACCAACAAAACTATGCATAATCAGATAATCTGAATATCTAAATTACTTCCATCTCCCAATTCTGGACCTATTCCTGTTGTGAAATACTACCCCACAATCACAGCTTACATTATTATATTCCACAACACTGCTTCCACTGTTGCATGTCTTCAGTTTAACATTCTGTGAAATCAATGAATACTTACTCTCACCTCAGAATTACAAAATATTTTCTGTTCCTGGGATATTCAAAGGCAGGTCCCACAAGACCCAGTTCAACAGAGAATATGTAGTGATCTAGACGTAATGGACCCACTGCTTACCAACATAAGGAAGGAGCTGTTTCACACATTCACACACACACACACACACACACACACACACACACACATGTGCGCAACTCACATACACGTGACCACAGTCTCTGGCAGCTGAAGCATGTGAGTTGCCTGCGTGTGTGTGTGTGTGTGTGTGTGTGTGTGTGTGTGTGTGTTTCGACAAAGGCCTTGTTGGCTAAAAGCTCACTTCCCAAAAGTCTTTTTGTTGTTTGTATCTGTGACTCTGGCACCTCCACTATATGGTAAATAGCAACAATCCTTTTCATAAATTGTTAAATTCCATCCTGGATTTTCCATTGATTGATTTTGTTATGAGGACCCATAGTAACATGTGTCCCATCTGACTGACAGTGACAAGAAGTAAGCATTATAGTTAACAGATACACATCCGAATTCCAAGCTGTCATTTCCAGTCTTAAATCCTGTCAGTACCCTGCGTAATATAGAAATCTACAGTAACACAACTACAAAAGAATGCGCATTTCCTATTTGTTAGGTGACATAAGACAGCTACACTGTAAGTGAACATATAAACTGCAACACGAATACAACATTACCTTTCTTAACAGCTGTCTACTGTTTATATACAGCAGTGGTTCCCAAACTTTCTGAGATATTAGATAATAACCCCCACTCCCCTAACATCATCAACATCATTACCCAATTAATCTTTAGGACAAAAAAAGAATTTTCTTTGCACTTTATTAATTTTAAAATAACAAAAGGTAAATGATACTTAATTTTTGTAGTATTTTATTAAACCACAGTCTACTGAATCAATGTAACAATTGAAACCACTCATTTCTAACACACATTATTTGTAGAATTATGAAGCAATACTCAGGACACAACAAGTGCTACCTATCCGTCTCAGAAAAGAGAGATAACTGTCCACACTGAGGACAGACACTTGTTACAAAACATGTGTCCTTTGCACCACTCATCTCCCTAGTGACACTTGCTTCACCTACACTCTGCACCTCTATTTAAAATCAACCCAGTTAAAATGTGCATCATGTACAGTCAATTAGTTTGTTTATTTGTTGTGAAGTGAATAATGAAGTAATTTCTGGTTTACTGGTGGAACTAACTACAATTTAGAGAAGGTATTTTCAGGAGATGTGACATATATGTCTCTATTTTACTGCCATAGCTGCTTCGTACAAAGTACATGTGCAGTGGGTGGACTATGTGAGGAACATGCAGGCCTTACATTCATTTCACAAGCAGTAACCTTCACCACATTGTGCCTCAAGTTATGCTTGTATTCGAAAAATGTAATTATTATAACTACAATATTATGAAAAAGAATGTAACAGAGGGAAACATTCCACGTGGGAAAAACATATCCAAAAACAAAGAGATGTGACTTACCCAACGAAAGCACTGGCAGGTTGATAGACACACAAACAAACACAAACATACACATATACCTGTCCTTTTTACCCCCTAAGGTAAGTCTTTCCGCTCCCGGGATTGGAATGACTCCTTACCCTCTCCCTTAAAACCCACATCCTTTTGTCTTTCCCTCTCCTTCCCTCTATCCTGATGAAGCAACTGTTGGTTGTCAAAGCTTGAATTTTGTGTGTATGTTTGTGTTTGTTTGTGTGTCTATCAACCTGCCAGCACTTTCGTTTGGTAAGTCATATCATCTTTGTTTTTGGATATATTATGAAAAAGGATAGATTGCTACTAACCATATGGGGGAGATGTTGAGTCGTAGACAAGAACAACTGAAAGATGTGAAACAAGTAAGCTCTCAGCCAAAAGGCTTTCTTCTGAATTAGACAACATACTCGCAGACATTCATGCAAACGCAGTTCTCGCATATATGATAACTGTCTCTGGCTGCCAAAGCCTCACTGCAAGCAGCTGTGCATGATGGGAAAAGCAATCTGGGTGGTGAAGAGTCAGGAGGAAGCTAGGGTGGGGAGGGGGAGAGATGGCAGGGTAGGAGTGGGGCATTGAAGTGCTGCTTGTAGGAGCATACAGGGACAAAATGAAGAGAAGGTTGAACAGTTGAGTGCAGTCAGGAGGTTAAGTGGAGTGTATGGGGGCAAGGGAGAGAGTGGAAAAGGAGAGAAGCAAAATGTCTGTGCATTAGGGGAATAGAAGGCTATGTGGTACTAGAGTGGGAACAGGGAATGTGATAGGTGGATCAAGGACAGTGACACACTACTGGTTTCTCTGATAGCCTTGGTTGGTTGGTTGGTTTTGGGGGAAGAGACCAAACAGCAAGGTCATCGGTCTCATCGGATTAGGGAAGGAAGTCGGCCGTGCCCTTTTAGAGGAACCATCCCGGCATTTGCCTGGAGCGATTTAGGGAAATCACGGAAAACCTAAATCAGGATGGTCGGACGCGGGATTGAACCATCATCTTCCCGTATGCGAGTCCAGTGTGCTAACCACTGAGCCACCTCACTCAGTCTCTGATAGCCTAGCCTGTAATAGGATAGATGATGCTTGTGACCTGACTAGAGTAGGTGGTTGTGGGAGGATATATGGGACAGGTCTATCACAGTCATATGAGGCCTGAGGCATGGGGTTGGGAGGAGGGGTTGGGGTTGAGTAGGGATAAACAAGGATATAGTGGGAGGCAGAATACAAGGGTGTGAAGGATAGTGAATAGTAAGTACATCTCTCATTTCAGGGTACAATGAGAGGTAGTCAAAATCCTGATGGAGAATGTGATTCAGTTGCTCCAGTCCAGGATGGAACTGAGTCAGGAGGGGAATGCTCCTCTGGGGCTGGACATGGGTCTTTGGGAGATGCTGGGTGACTGGAGAGGTAAGGCATGGGAGATCTGTTTCTGTACAAGGTTGGGAAGGTAATTACAGTTTGTGAAAGCCTCAGTGAGACCCTTGGTATATTTCAAGAGGGATTGTTTGTCACTACAGATGTGATAGCCATGGGTGGCTAGGCTGTGCAGAAGGGATTTCTCGGCATGGAATGAATGACAGCTGTTGAAGTGGAGGTATTGCTGGTAGTTGGTAGATCTGATATGGACAGAGGTATTGATGTAGCCATTTTTGAGGTGGAGATCAACCTCGAGGAAGGTCACTTGTTGGTTGAGGAGGACCAGGTGAAGCAAATGAGGGAGAAAGTATTGAGGTTGTGGAGAAATGTGGATAATGTGCCCTTACTCTCAATCCAAATAACAATGATGTCACCAGTGAATATGAATCAGGAGAGGGATTTGATATTCTATTTGTTTAGAAAGGATTCCTCAAGATGGCCCACAGGTAGGTTGACATACAATGGTGCCACGTGAGTGCCCATTGCCTTACTGCAAATTTTTGTAGTTTATGTCTTCAAAGGAGAAGTAATTGTGGGTGAGGATATGGTGACCAGGATGGAGATTGTACGTTTGCATTGGGAAATTAGTGTAACGGGAAGTGGCATCAATAGGGACTAGCAGGGCACCATGTGGTAAAGGAACAGGAACTGTGGAGAGTCATTGGAAGAAATGGTTGGTGTCTTTTATACTGGTGGATAGGTTACAGGTAGTAAGTTGAAGGTGTTGGTCTATGAGAGCAGAGATTCTCTCAGTGGGGCACAGTAGCCAGCTACAATGGGGCATCTTGGGTGGTTGGGTTTATGGACTTAATGAAGCATGTAGACGATAAGACTGCAAGGAGTGGCAGGGCTGAGGAGAAAAATAGACTACAGGGAGAGGTTCAGGGATGGGCCTAAGGAGTTGATGGGAGATTGGAGATCCTCCATGATTTCTGGAATGAAATCATTGTGGCAGGGTTTGTGGGTGGATGAACCTGACAACTGGTGTAGTCCTTCCACCAATTAATCCTCGTGATTCAAAACTACAGTGATGGAGCCTTTTTCAGCAGGTAGGTAGGGATCAGTTTTTAGGTGGTGGATTGTGGTTCTCACTTCAGATGTAAAGTTAGGTTGCATGTTGAGGGATTTGGTGAAGAATGTAATTATTATAACGACAATATTATGAAAAAGAATAGGTTGCTACTAACCATATAGTTTAAGTGTAAGAAATTCTGGAAAGTTAAGATGGAGTGATTTGTGGACAATGAGTGTGGATCACAGTCAAATGGAAGAGTGAACAGAGTCAGGCAGCATTCAATGTTGGCCTTTGGTTGAGTCTCATTGATGGGGTTGGTGGTCAAAACTGTAAAGTGGGGGCCGTTACTGAATGGATTTATTAGTATTAAAACTTGATTTTTATTTTTCACTTGATGTTCGTCAGTGCCTTCTGCCTGGCAGCTAGTTGCAGCGTCACAGTCACGTTGCCCAGAACCGGACATAACCACTTTGAAACTCATGTGTTGAACCATCAGCAGCTAAATTCACGTGTTGCTGATGAGGTAATGCTACTGAACTGTGCATCTTCGATTTGGCCAACCAATAGGGAGGCTAGGAGGGGTGGGACCGCAGTCAGCTCCTGGGAGCAGACACGTCGTCCGGTCTCTTCTGCCAGCTTCTGACCCAACCAAACATTCTCCTCTCAGGCTCTCTTGGGCAGCATTCAGTCTCAGCGGCTCCTCTAAGCCTGCTTTTCCTTTTTATGGCATTAAACATTCGTGCAGTTAAAAATATGTTTGATTTTACACCTCAATGGTTGCCTACTGCTTTCCCCTCCTGGCCAATCCTCACGCACTAACATCTGGTGTCAGAAGTGGGATTGCTCCCTGTTAGACCCTCTTATTTGAAGTTTAACCAGCCATACCTAATGAAGCTGCCAGTAATATTTCACATTTGACAAGCACTTGCATTTGTGCTTTTCCATGCAGTGTTCCGCCGTTTCAGCGTTTTTTCCAAACAGCTGCCACAGCGAACACCAGGCTGCATGACCAGGCACCTCGCCACACCACACAGGCAGCTGCCACGCTGCTGCCACCTCCAGTCAGTCCGATGCTATGTCACACTGTGGGAAGCCGCCTTCCACGCCACTCCGCAGCATGGTCGCATGTTCCAGCTGACTAGCTGCGACATGGCGCCCAGCCATCAACACTGCTGACATTACCTTCACCACCGTTTCCTACCGTCATCATCCAATGCACCACCGCTGCAACTTCTGTAAGTTCGGCGCTTTATTCCTCCTCACTGTCGTATCCTTGCTCCCAGATACGCTGTCATCTTGTCGAGTATAGGCCTTTTTTTTCCCTTCTCGTGCTCTAATTGTAAATTTGTTAGCAAGCACTAGGTGTCCTAACATTGCAACCATGCCTCACACCCATAGTACCACCACTGGTGAGGGGAACTCCCCACCTACGGAAACACCAGACCCAATAGCCACCCTTCAAGCAAAAATAGATAAGTTATTATTACAAAAAATATAATTGACAGAAGAATGCCAAAAATTGGCTCAAACCCAGTCTGCCAATCCAAGTACCCCAAAAACATGACCTGCTGCACCACAAACGACGGCTGCAAGCACCTCCAGTAGCACAGTACCCCAGCCATACACTGCAACTTTGGCTAACAGTTTCCCTGCAGTCAATTTTATCCAGATATTTTCCAGGAAAACAAATGAAAAAATAAATTCCTTTCTACAAACTGTCCGAGATCTATGCCACACTTGTGCTTGGCCAGATGATTTCCTGTTAAGCTGTCTCCACCTTAAACTGCCAGGTGATGCCCATACGTACATTGAATCAGCTCACGCCCTTAGGGACACTACCTCCTTTGCCATGTTAGAAGTTGGGTTGAAAGAGAGATATTCTGGCAGTTTGGAGTTAACTACTTTAGATGCTATCTTCACGGGAGAATATTTACAACAGTAATGGATCATGCAGCACTTCAGTGGCTATTAAGTTTAAAAGATCCTAGCAACTGTCTCATCCGCTGGGCCCTGAAACTGAGTGAGTATGACTATCAAGTGCAACAAAAAGCTGGAAGGTTGCACTAGAACGTTGACACCCTTAATAGAAAAGTGAGAGTAGGTCAAACAGACGATGTGCTAAGTTACGAATTAAAAAATTCCCTGGAAAATGATGCAAAATACTGCCAGTATCGCTCCCATCCAGATTTTGTTACAGAGGATGGAATTCTATGCCGCAAGACCCCCCTGGGTAAGTGTATAGTAATACCTTAAGACTTGCAATCAAGAATTATTGCCCAGTGCCCCAACAGCATCCAAGCTTGCCATAGTGGATGAAGAGTGACAAATGCCCGAATTTCTATGAAGTGTTGGTGGGACAACAGATGGTGAGATGTTGTCAAGTATATAAAAACTGCCTACCATGTGCCCAAAGAGCACCACCCCCACCAATCAAAATTCCCTTACAACCTCTTCCCGAGCATCAAAACCCTTTCAGTTTGTAGCTTTAGACATAGTTGGGCCACTTCCCGTAAGTACACAAGGAAGTAAATATGTTCTATCTATTATGGATTACTTTTCCCAATATCTTATTATGATACCAATCACTGACATGTCGGCTGAAACCACAGTATGAGGTTTTGTACATCATCTTGTCCTTCCTTTCAGTAGCCCTGAAGCCATTATAACCAATCAAGGAACCAATTTTATGTCCGCCTTATTTGTCCAAGTTTGCAAATTGCTGAGAATTAAAAAATTGAGAACCACCCCTTTTCAGCCCCAGGCAAATGGCCGCATTGAACATGTCCATCACATTTCCTATTACATCAACTGAGTCCACAGTGACTGGCAAAGATACATTTCACACGTGGCAAGTGCGTACAATAGCCGTTTCCACGAAGCCACTGAACATTCCCCTTATGAGATAGTCTTTGGCCACCCTGTGGAATCCCCCTTTGAGATCGATAAATTACCTCCAGGCATCGATCACACAGCCGTTAAGGGGTTAGCCCATCACCTTAAGGCCATTTGGAAGAAGGTACAAGGGAACAACTGCAAGGCAACCAGGAAGTAGATAGAAAGAAGCAATAAAAATCCCATCCTTTCTGCCTATAAACCTGGTGATCTGATTTTACTAAAAAAAATCTTGTGGAAAGAAAGAAAGAGTGAAGAAACTTACCCCCTTTTATGATGGACCACATTCAATTATTCAGCTTACCTCTCCTGTTAATGCAGAATTACAACTTCCCGGCCGCAAAGTGATTGTCCATATTGATAGGCTAAAACCCTATTCAGGAACTATGCCTCTCCCCCAACCTTCTAAGACAAGCACTGGACCTTCAGCAGGTTCTGTTCCCCTTGTGAAACAGAGAAAAGGAAAGTTCCACCACCCCCAGCAGATACGTTCTCAGATCTAAACACCCATATGCCCTTAGATCCCGGGACTAAACACCCAGGTACTACTTCTTACCTTGCAGTTATATCAGACAAAAGAAAAAGTAACAAGACTCAAGTAACCACCTTATTAATATGTATTTTATGCCCCCATGCTGTGAGAACTAAAATGTCACCCTAGCCCCCCTCTCTGAATGAGAGCCTATTCTGCAATGCTGGCCTAGGCTCCTTAATTCCTAGTTATAATCAGTATTTTACTTATGTTATTTTTATTTATGTGTTATGACACGCCTAGTGGTCGGACAGCAGTCCTACGTTCAGTATCAATACAGTTAATTCTAAATAAGAATAATGTATGAAGAAGTGACTGAATTAAGTAATTTTCCCGTTTGAACTCTGATACAGCGAAATTGTAAACACATGCACTCCATCTGTCAGAGTCAGCTGTCAAGTGGAAGTCACATTTATGGCAGCCATTTTGCGCGAGGCGGAGCCATTTCAGTCACCTCACACTGCAGTTTCCCCCTTCCCTCCGTCCCTCCCTAACCCGTGCCGACCCACCAGCCACAACACATGTCCCCTCCCTCCTTCTTTCCCCTCTCTCCCGCGCCATACTTGCTGCTGCCTGCTGCTGAGGGGTCATACATATATTAGAACTATCTTTGCTATCAATCCATGCATAGCAACTTAACCCAGAAAGACCCATATTTTTTATGAAATACCTGTTTTAACCATGATTTCTTACATTCTTCTGTCTCAATGCCCGGGTGATTTCAACCACTTGAAAACCCACCCGTAAATTTATTTGCACACCTAAGCTCTTAACATGTCCGCTGATCAGACTATAACTCCAAGGGGAGTTTAGAAGCAAGCGACCTCCAGCTGATGGAAGGCGAAATGGAAAAGCATTGCAATAATGAAGCGCGCCATTATGGGGTGTTTTTCCGTGCACCGCCATTTAGCTTGGTGGCATTTTGCATTTCGGAGCCTCCCCTAAAGTATAGTACCACCCTACCACTTCCCATCTAGTTGACACACCTTAATAATCGACTACCTGTTCCTTTCCAAAATTCGTAAATGTCTTCACCATTATGTGCCGATCACAGCCCATTTAACTCATATTTATTGATTCATTCGCGAAAGAGGTTGGAATACTCTTTACAATAATCACTAAATCCCTTCTAATGTTACTAATTTACATGGACTGCATTTTGTAAATGGTTCATGCCAACGCACCAAGGCATCACTCACTGAGGACATGCGCCGCTGCCCAGCTATCTCAGCGTTACACGTGCCGTACAGCTGTTCCACTATCTCAGCCCTCCACATCCCGCAGTGCTGCTCTACAATCTCAGCACTAACTTGAAACCTGCCTCTGGTGCCTCTATCCATTTATGCCTCTTGCCAGTTTCATAACACTACCAGCCTCACCAAGTACCGAGTTTGATAAACTGTTTTACCACTCAGTGTTAGGCGCCTTTTGTATGATTAGAGGTGTTGAGTGATGTCTGACCCACTATGTGTTACCAGTTGATAGCTAATTAATAATTGGTACCAGTACCTTGTATTTTTCTCCCCTTATGGTTTTATGTTAGGTTTAAGCATTTCATAATCATTTTGCTGCGCAGCAACACCCTTGCTATATCATATGTGTTATTTCATTCATGAATTTTTATAATTTATGCCATTGGTGTTGCATCATATGCACTTGTATTTTATATTTATGACTCCGGTAGGTAAAGGCCCACCAAACCCCTGGATTTTAGATATGCTGCACTACAGCAACACTCCCATCACCTAAATTTCCCCCTCAGTCATGATATGCGACTTTGTGAGTTAGAAATTCTGGAATCCTATTATGTGCCATGGTCATCCCCAGAGCTGGACTGGTATGTTTAGAGGAGTCTGCAGCACCCAAGTTATATAAAATACCCATTAGAGAAGAGTTGAATGTGCCCCTGAAGTTGAGAGGTAAGCAAGATAGATTTTGTGGTAGGATAGAAGTAACTAAGTTTCACCCAATTAAATGAAGAATAGTAGTTAGCGTCCTATGTGTGTGTTGCACATTTAAGATTTCAGCCAGACGAATACAGGTTTCATTGTTGTTCAGCTGACTTCTTATGAAGTAATTTATTGTTGAAGTAAAGATTTTATGCATGAGCATGGTACATTTGGGTACAGTGCCCCGCCGTGTGTTTAGGAAGTGAGACACACCTGTTCGTTTATTCAAACACACCCATGATGTAACAAGATTGAAGCACCCACTGAACTAAGCAGTAGATTGTTGATGATTAGCACCCATGATGTGACATCATCTCCCAAGCACAGTAACACGCTATCTTGTAAGAAATATAGTTAGCAAGAGATTTCCACCCTAATGAATAAAAGTTTTATGGTACAATGTCGTATTAGTTCACGCTCCCTTTTTTTGGTAGCTCACCCTGTTACTTCAGGGATTTTGGGAATTATGTAGTACTTAACACCTATAAGACATAATCGCCCTATGTCTTCCTTGTCTATGCATTGCACTGGGTCACTACCATTGCTCTCAGTCGCTCATCTATTTGTCCAACCGTGACCATTACTTTGTACCACCGTCCTCCAGGGCTGTGTGCCTTACACATTGTGGTTAGCACCCACGAAGTACCCAGATGATTGGTTTATTCTTTCAGTTTTCACTTTCTCTTTCATCTATGCACCATTGCCTCAACCCAGGGAGGGGGAAGGATAACTTTTATATTCCAATACGGATACTACAGTCGGAAACTGTTATCGTCACATTCAGCCTCTGGCTGGGCTCTTCTAGCAGCACTCATCCTGCACCCTGCCTGTCTTAGGCTATCCACCTATTCCAATCCGAGATTTAATCAGAATCATGATACAACTGCAGCAACACGGCTCCCTTCCTACTTTTCCCTGGCATGAGGGTTAAGCAGAACTGCTTTACAGCACTGCTTCCCCCTACTTTTCCCTGGCATAGGAGTTAAGCAGAGCTGTTTTTCAACCAACAACACAAACATACACTCACACACTAGCAGCCCTAGATATTTGACACTGTCCTCCCACACTAACCCTTCCTACTGTCAAGGCTATGTGACTTTCGTAGTCCCCGGGCAATGAGATGCTCCACCTCCAAACCAACTAATATGTGGTTTGCGACTGATTTCACTGTATGGCTCACAAGCCGCTCGAGAAGTTTTCTCAAAATGCCATCACCCATCTTCGTATAGTATTAGTAATTACCCTTGTGCCACATAGACTTCCCATTTATCTTGTTCTTTAAGGACAACACACACCCCCAAGGTGCTACATAGTTGATTCACTGGCAGATAACTAAGACCAGACCTGTTTTGACACAACTGAGGCCAATTTTCGTTTTCTCTGTTCCTTACTCTCCTGCTAGGCTGGTGGTAGGCAACCAATTCTGTTGTGTAAGTCTCTGTGGATGGTGCACCCTACTGCCCTATCAGTTGCTGCAGATATTTTTTTTTTGTCCTCCCCTTTTTCTCTTAACCTCCTGCTGGGTCAACGTCTCTATTCTATCTTTTCTTCTCTTCTGTCAGGGAAGGGTAGCTTAGCTATGCCTTCTGGGAGGACCACAAGAGCTAATGTAACATTGTATATTAGACATGCTTTTCCAGCCATTTAATAGAGGTATTGCTCCTCCCATGATTACAGTGGCCCTTTAGCTACTTTCTGAGATATTAACAGTTGGGGAAAACCTGTGTCTTGGCTAGTCACTCAAGCAAGAATCCGATCACCCAGTAGACTTGTGTGTCTAACCTCATGTCTCTGTACCCTGTGACTAATGAATTTATCACCACTGAATCAATTTTACTCTGAAACCTGTTACCTGAACTCGTTCCCAATTATACACAATTTCTTATTCTTCAACATGAACACCCTTCCGGTTCACAGCAGGTGGGCCTCTTGGCATAAATGGCCAATATGTCAGGGTACCCTGGCATTGCGATCGTAGATGGCTGTCCACAAATATACCCAGGAAAAACCCTGCATTAAACGCAATATGATTTTTCCCATTGGTCAAATCCCTTTTCTTCCTAAGCTCCAACATCTGTTACTAAAGCTTCCGATTCCGCACATCACTTATGAAACCACTACATACCGTGAATTCCACTTACATATCGATTGCAGGCGTTGATTAATGCAACCCCACATTTTTGCACTCATGCCGATCAGGATGACAAGAAAGCCTCTTTTCAGCATGACCATAACCCCCTCCTTCCCTCACAACCCCGTTGCTACTAACTTATACCCCTGCTGCTCTTTGTAATCGCCAGTTTAAATTGCCCAGTGACGTAATGCACCCGAGTCTGTTAACCATCAACTTTTCACCCATCACTACAACCTCAGGTAATCACTTACTGCCTTTTCATCCACTGTAATACTTCCCTTTCATAACATAACTACCAGCTGGAGCTAACAAGATTATTTTGTTACTATAGGCAACAGCATTTTAGACACCGTACCCCACCCAGTAACAACCACAACTCTACTGTGTGCTACTCAATGGTAGCAGTTTACTATTTAACTGCCCTCACTGCGATATCACTACCCCCACCGAAGAGGTGTTTGCACATTTACCTTACACCAAAAATGAGCGACTCCCTCCTCTCATGTGGTATTTACCAGAGCTTCCGATGGTACTACCGTCACCTGACAATTGGCCATCTCTCCCTACTCACTCACATTCCCAGCTCGTCCAGTCTTTAACTGACCTGGTAAACAAAGAGTTAGGGCATATTACGCTAGACCATGCCACCGCGTGCATCACGGATTGGCACCACCACCACTATCTCAGTCATATAGTTATTCGTAGTTCTGTGTGTACCCCTTTAGTAATTATCTTTATTGGTTTATCGCTATGGGTAGTGTTCAGAAAAGGACATTTTGTGCGACTTTGGTTGCCCCGCTTCTGCTGTCCCTGAACAGCAACCCCCTGGGGAATACCATGCATAAGTAGTGAAATGGGAGCAAGAGTGTTCCTTGCTGCCCCCATACTGTAGTAGTCTGGTGGGAAATAGTAGTGAGTAGAAAGGAATAGTAAATAAGTAAAATACACCCCAAAGGTGTAAGCAACAAAGTATGTGTGTAAAGTTATTCAAAAGTTTCAACCCTCTTCCCCCTTCACCCCCCCCCCCTCTTGTGATCTGTGCATCACCCCTTTTGGAACCCCTCCTCTTCGCCCCCCCCCCCCCCCCCCTTTGGCAGAAGTAGAGGTGCATCACAGCACACTGCTGCACCCATCACGGCCAGGAACCTCCGCCACTGCCAGTGCCAACAGCTGATTGCCAACACTCGCCACGTCTCACACCACTGCCGCACCATCTGCTGTCGACCAAATTTTCTCACGGAAGTCTTCATCACCCAAAGCAAACATTGTCACACTGACTTAAACAAATGCAAATTTTAAAAAAAGAAATCAAAGTGTACTGTCAAAATTATGTAAGGCCCCATAGTAACTGTCAATTTGTCAATTTACCACTCCCCCCCCCCCCCCCCATGCTTCACTCCTGCAGAGTCGAGAAGGGTGTACAGTGGGGGCTGTTACTGAATGGATTTATTAGCATACAAATTTTATTTTTATTTTTCACTTGATGTTTGTCAGTGTCTCCTGTCTGGCGGCTAGATGCAGTGTCTCAGTCACATTGCCCAGAACCGGACATAACCGCTTTGAAACTCACGTGTTGAACCATCAGCAGCTAAATTCAGGTGTTGCTGACTAGGTAACACTACTGAACTGTGCATCTTTGATTTGGCCGACCAATAGGGAGGCTTGGAGGTGGTCAAGTGGGGTTGGGAGCGCAGCCAGCTGCTGTGAGCGGACACGCCATCCGGTCTCTTCTGCTGGCAGCTTCCGACCCGACCAAACGTTCTCCTCTCCTTCTTTCTTGGGCGACAACCCATTCAGTCAAACAGTTCAAAATACGTTTGATTTTTCACCTCAACAGGTGCCTACTTCTTTCCCCTCTGGGCCAATCCTTATGCATTAACAAAATCAGGTTTCATACTGTTTCCCCATACTTCATCTATTCCGTGCATTTTGTGATTTTTCCCACATATTTTAGTGTACCTTTGTGAATTGTCTCACAAGAATTTCTGCCTTTTAGTACTTTTTACCCTTCGCCCATGGATCCTTGCTCCTTCCATCCATGCCAATACAGAAAAGTTTCCTTATCCCTAGCAAAAACCCAGTACCACATAATGCTCCTTTTTTTTCCCCCTCAAGGAATCCCTCCTAATGGCCTTACCATCAAATTATCCATCTCCGGCTGCAACCCCTCCTTCCACAATGACCTCCAACTGTTCAGATGCTGCCAGTCCTTAACTCTCACCAACCTAGTCCTGCAAAATCATGTAAATCACACCCAAACCTCCTTGCAATACCTCCTCTCCATTGTAAAATTCTCCTGCTGTGCAATTCTAAATTTCTGTTTCCCATCTCACAAACAAACTCTTGCCTTCCAGGAACTAGAGAAGCATGGAAACGCTACCTCAAAAAAACTCTCAAAGCCCTTCACCTCCTCCCACACTAGACTACCACATTCCATCACCTCTACAACAGCTTCCAAACCTCCCCCACATCCCATCATAGCTGACAACTCCTGCCTCGCAGACCTACTACATTTCCCCTAACTTCAAAAACTTACTTCCAGCACCATACAGAATCCAGAACTTAAACAGATCCACAACACAGTCATGAAACTTTCCTCCCAAAGCACTTGCCCCAAAGATGTATCACTCCTTTCCAATGGACTTAACTTTTACCCCACTTCCAAATTCAATCATACTGGACTTCTCCTGAGCCTTAGAATGGAACAACTTTTTCACCACCAACCCCATCAATGAGACTCAACCAAAACACAATGTTGAATCTTGCTTGACTAAATTCACTCCTCCATCAACCATCACCCACGTCCACTGCCCACAAATCACCCCACCTTAACTTTCCAGAATTTCTTAACCTCATACCTTGCATTATGCTCATTCCCTAAATCCCTCAACATGCAATCTGACCTTACATCTGTGGAAAGAACCACAATCTACTAACTACAACCTAATCCCAATCTTATTATTCTACCTGCTGACAAAGACTCCATCATTGTGGTTTTGAAATGCAAAGAGTATCTGGTGCAAGGACTACACCAGCTGTCAGATTTGTCAACCTACAAACACTACCACAGTGATCCCATTCCAGAAATCCAGCAGGATCTACAGTCTCTCCTCAAATCCTTAGGCCCATCCCAGAAACTCTCCCTGGAGTCTCTTTCTCTCCTCACCCCTACCACTCCCTGCACTCCTACCTTCTACATGCTTCCTAAGTCCATAACCCAACCACCCAGGATGCCTCATTGTGGAGGGTTATGTGCTCCCATTGAGAGAATCTCTGCTCTTGTAGAATGACACCTTCAATCTGTCACTTGCAACCTACCCATCATTTCTTCCACTGACTCTCAGCAGTTCGTGTTCCTTTACCACATGGTGCCCTGCTCACCACTGATGCCATTTCCACTAGCATCCCTAATGCCCTTAGTCTTGCAACTCTTGAACACCACCTTTCCTAATGCAAGACAGCTTCCAAACCTACAACCTCGTTCCTGGTCACCATGATCAACTATATCCTCACCCACAATTACTTCTCCTTTGAAGGCAGTGCCTACAAACAAATTCAAAGTAAGACTATGGGTACCTGATTGGCACCATCCCATGCCAACCTATTCATGGGCCATCGACAGGAATTCTTCCTATACATCCAGAATCCTAAACCGCTCAACTGATTCAGATTCATTGATGACATCTTTGCTACCTGAACCAAGGGTGAGGACACCCTATCCACATTCTTCCAGAACTTCAACACCTTCTCCCCAATCACTTCACCCGGTCCTCCTCAACAAAACAAGCCACCTCGCTCCACACTGATCTCCACTTCAGAGTTGGCTACATCATTACCTCCCTTCATAGCAAACCCACCAACCAACAGCAATACCTCCTCTTCAACAGCTACTGTACCACTCATCCCATACCGAGAAGTCCTTTCCATACAGCCTAGCCACCTGTGGCCATCGCATCCGTTGCGATATGCAGTCCCTAGTGAAATATACCAAGGTTCTCACTGAGGCTTTCATGGACAGTACTTACTCTCCCAACCTTGTACAGAAGCAAATCTCCTGTGCCTTCACTCTCCAGTCACCCATCGCCTTCCAAAGTGACACTGTCTAGCAACAAAATAGCATTCTGCTCATGACTCAGTAACCCAGCACTGGAGTAAATGAACCACATTCTCTGCCAGGGTTTCGACTACCTCTTCTTGGGCCCTGAAATGAAGAATGTCCTACCCATTATACTTCTTCCCCCCTACACAGGGGTATTCAACCACCCATGGAAATACAGAATATCCTGCCCAATCCCTTTCCCTCAAGGCTTATACCCCTGTAATAGACCTGTCCCACATATCATTCACCACTATCTACTGCAGTCTTGTCACAGGCACCTATTTGTGAAACCAGTCATGTGCTCTACAAGCTAAGCTGCAACCATTGTGCTGGATTGTATGTGGGCATGACAACCAACAAACTGTCTGCCCACATGAATGATCACTGACAAACTGTAGCCAAGAAATAGCTGGACCTACCAGTTGCTGAGCAAACAGCTCAATGTAACATTCTTTATTTCTGGATCCTTCCTACCAACACCAGCTTCTCAGAATTATGCAGGTGGGAACTCTCCCTGCAACATATCCTACATTCCAGTAAACCTCCTAGTCTCAATCTCCATTGTCATTGTCCTTCACCCACCTATCCCATTCCCTGCTCCCATTCCAGGACTACACAGCCTTCTATTCCACTAATGCACAGTCTTTTTACTTCTCTCCTTTACCACCCCCTCCCCCTTCCCCCACCCTCTGTCTAACCTCATGGCTGCACCTAACTGCCCTAACTCCTGTACACCTCATCTCTGTATGCTCCCACAAGCAGCACTTTACTGTTCTCCATCCCTACCCTGCTATCCCTCCCTCTTCCAAACCCAGCATCCTCCTTATCCCCATCGCCCAAACTGCTTCTCTCATTATGCGCAGGTCTGGCCTCAGCTCCAAAAAAGCTTATCATTATTCAGTACCAAGTTTTGAAATAAACAGTCTAGTTGTGTCATTGTATCATATGGTGAGTAGCACTATCTTTTTCATAATGGAGTCATTATTCCATCTTGGAATTTCCATTGTTTATTTATTTCAACTTATATAATCACTATTACAGCATTATGAAACAGTGATAGCAAAAATCTTTAAAAACAAGTACACTTTCATGATCAAAACACAACCAAACCCTCTTTTTTTTAATTCCTCAGAACATTTAAATTTTACCTTATAGTGGATAATTACTCTCAGGTTGGGAACCAGTGGTGTGTAGTCATCAACGATGTCTATTCACATCTCTAATGACTTCATCATCAATGGGTTTTCAAACTCTAATCTTTCTTTCTTCCTTCCCTTATAATCTATGATACAAGTTGTGTAAGAATGCAGAATCTTCTGGCAGTAACATTTTATCCTATGATACAATGTTGTTAAGAATGGGCAATTCCAGTGAAATGGGGCAGAAGTGAGCCAGATGAAAATTCAAATGTCCTCACAAGTGATAATTATGGCACTTCTTTAACAAAAAAGCTATGAAATAGTATCATGCAGGTATGAATTAAAGAAGGAATGAATAACAATATTAGACCATAAAGTTACCATTTATGTGTAGAATAAGATTATGATACATGACAAATGGAGACAAAGTAAAGTGATGCATCCATTACATATGTACTCTGATCACAGCTGTTTCACTGCAGTTATTCCAAAAGAATAACTATATTCCTGCATACAGAGAGCTTTGTTGTCTGGTGTATCACCCACTATAACCAGCAACTGCTCAATGAGTCTCTCAGTAAGCCTATAATATTGCTGAACACTGATTAAAGTCAAATAAGGTTAAATACAAAGATTAAAGAAGTGAACTAGTGATGGAAAAATACTTTTTTTTTAAATTTTGCAATTAAAATTTATGTTAAAAAATTATACAGTGTGTCATTATTTGGGTGTCACGTAATGTGTATCTGCATTGCAACAGCAATACAATTAGTTCAAAAAGTATGAAATCACAATAATGTTGGATTAAAACTTCTCTCATAATATAATGTTTGCTGATATTAAGCCCTCTTACAGATCAATTTGTGTAGCAGGCAGAGATTTCAAGAGAAGCATTCACAGGTAATGCCTCATCAACTGAGACTCTGAGCATGCCTCACAACTTTGTGACATCAATCTGCTAGCATTCATTCCTACAGTTTCCAACTTCTGCTGTAGGAATAGATACTTTTAAAGAATGGGGAGTGGCTGCTATCAAAGGTAAATATATAAACCTGAGTCATTGTCTGGTATATAGTCGTAATCTGTCAAATTGTCAATAGTTTTCTAGTAAATTTACCAAGTATCTCGTGACTGCCACTGTTTATTCCTTCTTATGGCTGGAGGGTAAGTGAAGCAGGTGCATGGTTCCGGATAAATTTTGTTATTCTGAAGCCTTAGGAAAGCTTCTGTTTGAAAATGCTGTATATCATTTACTTTGTGGTATAATTGATTTGCTTTATGTGTATGCCAAGAACTCTGCAGTGAATTCTTTCCCTAAACTGTAAATGCTTGTTAACAGCACCATGCACTTGTATCACAATCTGATTGGAGAATATATTGCTGTTTAACATTGTTTCCTGGAAAAAGAAAGAGAGAGAGAGAGAGAGAGAGAGAGAGAGAGAGAGAGAGGGGGGGGGGGGGCAGTTCAAATGTGAATAAAGAGCTAGCCAATCAACTTCAAAAAAGCTTATCATTATTCAGTACCAAGTTTGGAAATAAACAGTCTAGTTGTGTCATTGTATCATTCCAAACAAATGGCTACAGTTTTACCTTTTACCTTCACTTCATTCTAACCACTACTGAAATATCTGATCCACTTTGATAAAGTGTGGCAATTATTGAACTATTTGAAATACAAGCATCATAACTTCTGAACAGTTTGTGTTACATTGTTCAAACTACATGGTTGGTCATGGGGCATGGTCAGAATTAGTCTGCACATGCACACCCACCTTATTGTTGCCAGCCATTTGCATGTGATAATGTCATGACACAGCTCACCTGAGTATATATGTCTTATGAAAACCTACTATGTGAGCGATAACAGCTCAGAGGAATTTTGTGAGTGAGTTCAAGCTGAAGACAACTGGTACAAATGCGCTAACAATCAAGAATTTCATTTGGAAGTTTCAGAGAATGGGTAGTGTTTGTGATGAATGTGTTGGTCATCCAAAAATGGTGAAAATGGCTGGAAACATCAAGAAGACACATGCTGTTTTTCAAACTGGCCCCAAGAAATTGATAAGGTGAGCTGCACAACTGATTTGAATCAACTGGTAGACACTGCCACAAATTGTTGTAGAAGATCCTTATCTCTACCCATACAAAATTCAAACCCATCATCAGCCATTCAGTCCCATGACCATGGAACAGAGGTTGTTGCACCAACACTACTGTTCACAGAACAGTACTTTGATGTGAATATGGTTTGGTTTAGCAGCAAAGCCCACTTTCATTTGGAAGGGTTTGTCAGTACGCAAAACTGGCTTATTTGGGGATCTGAGAATCTGTATTTCATGATCAAGAAGTCTCTTCACCCTCAACGGGTGACTGTGTGGTGTGCAATGTCCAGTCACAGAATAATCGGTGCAATATACCTCGATCGCACATTGACAACTGAAAGGCATTAAAGGTTTTGGAAGATGTTTTCATCCACATTATCCAAAGTGACCCTGATTCCCACAAGATGTGGTTCATGCAAGACAGTGCTTGATCCCATTGAAGCAGGAGAGTGTTTTATGTTCTGGAGGAGCACTTTTGGGACCACATTCTGGCTCTGGGGTACCCAGAGGCCACTGGTGTGGGTTTATATTAACAACAAGGTGTACAGCAATAACGCCAAAACCACTGCTGAGTTGAAAACAGCAATACCCGGAGGTCACTGACAGCACTGATGTTCTGACACTTCAGCGGGTCATGCAGAATTTCACTATTTGTCTGTGCCACATCATCACCAAGGATGCAGGCATATCGAACATGTCATAACCTAAATCTGAATATCTGCAGTGATGTTTACATGTTGAATCAAGTGTGTTTACACTGTAATTTGTAACTAATTTACATTTTTCCCATATAGTTCAATAATTGTCCCCTGTATATATACTAACAATAAAACTATAAAAACCTTGTGTCTTCTGTCTGATCACGCTAATCTCTAAAACTACAAGACAAATTTTCACTGGCTTCACAGTTAACTTGAGCATAACTTGAGGCACTGTATAGGCTTTATTTCATTAAAATTAAATCATGGAAAAACAATATGTCAAGAATTAAATTTTATGTGGGAACCATCATGTCAGTCTGTCTGAAAATGCTTGTCTCCAAAACTACTAGACAAATTTTCATAGGGTATTCACAGGCAACTCTGGTGTAGCTTATGGCAATTTCAGGCTTTACTTCATCAAAATCAGATCACAGACATAAAGATATGATTTACAGGTTAATCTAACACCATAACAACCGCCTGAACTCACTAATCTCAGAAACTACTAGAATTTTCATGGGGTTTTCATGAGTAAATTGAACATATCTTAGGGGCCAACATATAGGCTTTATTTCATCAAAATTGGATCACCAAAAACATATTGTAATTTAAAGATTTATCATCAATACTAATATTACAAATTCAAAAGTAACTCTGTCTGTTACATTTTCACGACTAAACTGCTGAATTGATTTCGATGATTTGTGTTATGGAGATAATGAGAAAGAAGACAAGTTACCTTAGAAAGCAAAAACGAATCAACATCTAAGAGGTTAAGTAAGGAATGGAACATCTTTTTTTACATCTGTCAACATAAACCATGTTACAATTTTTTTGGGTAATGTACATTGCTCAGCTAGGAGCCCAGAGTTCCCAGCAAGATTTATATTACACTGCAAATTTGGAAACAGCCATTGCATTTTCTGATCAGTACTGGGGTCACCATTATCTCCCCTCCACTGTTCATCATTTGATCAGTTACAGCAATCAGCTCATTCTTGTTCAAGGCCAGTTCACAATCAATGTTGAGTATGAGCATGTTGCGTGGGCAGTCACATATTCTGGCCACCATAAGTGCGATACCTGAATACATATTTTGGTCTTGATTGAGTCACAGTTTTCAGATGTCAAATTCAGAATGTTCTGCATCTTATTTCTGACTCCATCCCATTCTAGGTGTTAGATAACATCTGGCCTGGGTATTGTTGAAGCTGTTCCTTACGGACAGTGGGCTATGCCTCTGGTTGTTATCTGAAAGCCTACGGTGGCACTTTGTTTGAGCAAGAATTTTAAGTCTGCCATTAACATCCAGTCAGTAGTGGATATCTACCACATTCCCTACCCACAAGAAATACTCAAGCATCTGGCAGATGGTAAGTGTTTGTCAAAAACTGACTTGGCAGAGGCACACCTGCAGCTTCTGCTCTCAATCCTCAACCAGTAATGGTCATCAACATGCCCTTTGGGTTTTACCATTATTCACACCTATTGTTTGGCACTGCAAGTGCATGCACTGCTTTCCAGAGATTTTTGGAACAGTTAATACTGAGCAAACCATCTTGATAACATCATTGTCAAGGATTCCTCGTGGCAACAACATATCACTAACCTTCAGATTATTGCAATTGCCAGGCCTAAAAGTTCTTCAGAGAGAAACTGAATATGTTGGCCACCTTCTTTTGAAGGATGGCATCAGTCCTATGAAGAACCATATACCAACAATCAATAACCTCCCTAAACTGCATAACCTGAAGGAACTCCAATCATTTCTGGACAAAGTCAGTTTTATTCAAAATTTCTCCCTAACACAGTGGACATAACTCAAATGTTGAATGAGTTGTGAAAAAAAGGATGTTTCCTATGTTTGATGAGCACCCTGCAACAGAGTGTTTGCCCACATAAAGGTGTCATTAAAGTCACTACAGTACCTCAATATCTTTACATCAAGCAAACATCTTGTTCTGGCAATTGATGCTTCTTAATATAGGATTTGAGTTGTCTTAACTCACAGAAACACTGAACAGCCTCTCCCTATGACTTCAAAATGTTGACAGTCACTCAACTCACTTAGTCTCAGATAAAAACAAGACTGACTCAGTCTCTCACTCACTCACTCACTCACTCACTCGCTCACTCACTCACTCACTCCATCCATCCATCCATCCATCCATCCACTCACTCCATCCATCCATCCATCGTCAGCCTTGTGATCCAACCCGCCTTTGAAGAAGCTAAAGCTGTCATTTCCAGATCAATCCTCACTTGCAGTACACTGTGGATAAGCTACCTGTGACAACTAATCATGTCGTGTAGGCCATCCGTCAAGATCCCAGGCTCCAACAAGTGGTTGATTTTGTGTGCAATGATTGGCTTATGCATGTGCCCACCATGGAGTCTAGTTTGCTCAGTAGCTCTTTCCTCCTCTGTCATCTGCTGGTGGTAGTCAACAGCACTCTTCTCCTTAGTAACAACTCAGACAACTCTGGGCTTCTTGTATCTCAAGTCCCATGCACTCATATTCTTGCTCACTTACACCATAGCCACTGGGGTATGTTGCATATGAAGGTACTTGCACAACGTTTTGTCTACTGGTCTGGCATCAACTTGGAGATTGAGAGAACTGTCCATAAATGCAAATAGAATGTCGAATAGCAGGTGATACTACCAAGAACTTTCACTCCACAGCCAACATCACATCAGCAATGGAACTGCATTCACATTGACTTTACAGCCCCTTTTGTCATTTCTGTGGTTGGCGGCAGTTAACACACTGTCCATTTACCCACATGTTCCACGCATATGATCCACAGCTACAAAGGCTACAGTGTGGTCTCTTACCCAGGTCTGTGCGCCTGAAGGATTGCCGTGGATGACTGTCTTCAATAATATCCCACAGTTCACATCAATGTAATTTCAATATTTCTGAGCTTGCTATGGTACTGCCCAATTCATGCCCACCCCATTCCATCGGTAGCATAATGGGGACCTGCAGGGTATGTTGTGCATCTGTAAGACACAGTTAAAAAAGTTCTTAGCAGACTTAGCATTTCCCTGTTACTTAGCACCTACAGGACCACGCCACTTTATGGCAGAAGCCTTGTGGAGATCTTCCATGGCTGACAGTGCTGTTCTCTGTTGCACTTGCTCTGCCCTGTGTCATTGCTTGAGGTCTGCTTCCGCCCTTTGCAAAATGCATATACTTTTGGTTGACATGAATTGGCACTGGCAATAGTGTGAGCAACACATGGTCAGCAAATGTTCATCATGGGCACTGGTGGTATGTCACTCCCTTGCCAACATAACTAGCTGTGTCATCAGTAAGATGCAAATCTGCTGCACCCACAATAACAGCAGATGTTGGCAGAGAGCCTGCCTGCAAGGGCCGCTCGATTCTAGGGGCCGAGTGCCGTAGGGGTGCTTTTGCTTGAAGACATGTTGGGCATTGACAACATTGGTGTACAGCCAACAGCCGCACTGAGTCCTTTCCCACCGTTTGCTGAAGATCACCTGGAAGCTGCCCTCCTGCATGGGCTGCAGTTTCCACATTGCTGCTATGTGTGGCGCCATTCCTGTGCCTCGACACTGTCCAAGTCACTTCCTGCCATGCACCCCACTGGGCTGGAGACAGCAATGCCTCATTGAACGCCAACAAGCCAATGGAGAAGAATGTCATCAATATGCAGCTGCACTGATGCCTCTGATGTGGAGCCGCTTGGGTGGATCTCATGACCTCGTTGACCATACCAGTCCCTGTCCAGTGAAAGGCCCACTCACTTGGGCTTCTGGCTTTTACTATTGACGCCTGCAGTGTCAACTCCCCAAAGGGGGTGGGGGCAAGATGTGGCAGCATGTCCACTTACGCCAATCCATCACATAAGAAGAGTTCCCATTTGGTGCCACAAGCAAAATAATGAAACAAGAGAGCCTGCATTGTTTGCTGCTAGTGACACCACTGGTCAAATTGAGATGGCTACACATCAGCAGCAGTCACTCTTTCTCACATCGTTTGCATTCCATGAAGACTGTACATGCCAATTAGGACTGTTCAGTGATTTGTTATGATGAAATTGCTTGTTACTGAACTTGGTCTGAAATGTTTCCCCCCATTGTATCGTTCCATGTGAGCATACTCTCCAGTGCTCAGTCACTGTTATGTGTACTTTGTTATTTGCAACAGGACTGTAGATACGACATCTTCCTCATACTTATCCAACTGAAGCAGTGGTCTGTCTCTAATGACTTTGATGTCACTGTGGCTTTTCTTCTTTCCAGCGCCATATATTTTATTGCAACATATTCAATGCTTGATTTAGATCATAAATCATACAGGTTCTTTATACTCTGAACTTCAGCTTAACAAGTTAGCCATCTTGTCTTTATGCATATTTGTAACACCAGCTCAGCGAAACACTGTTAACAACTTGTGTTTTCCAATGTTGAATCATGTTGTGAATTCTGGCTTCTAATGATCCATATTATAGCTATACTATAATAGAAACATGATGCTTACATCTAATTGCACTTCTATTTGAAAACAGAATGCACTAGTCTCAGTACAGATAAATGTGGATTACAGGAGGCTTAAATCCACTGTGACTTCTACTCCAAAGCACAGTATACTCAACAGATAAACTCATCCATATATAAAATACTATTATTTCCATAATTAATGAAACACAGTAAAGTCACTTTTCACGAATCAGAAATGAATTGAAAGTACATATTATTTAATATACCCTACCTGGCAAACAGCATACAAATTATGATCACTGATATGATGGTTGCAAATTTCACTCCGTGAAAAAGTGAAACAACTTGCGCATTCATACAGTTCACTCACATGTTGAGATGTCCAAGAAACTGGCTTTTCTGTAAAAGAAAACAGACTGCTTAATTTCTATATGTTAAACTTGTATTTAATTTTTCCAATAAATGTGTTTACCAACTAATTCAAAAAATGACAAAATTGTGGAAACTGCATCACGGTTATTCTGGATGCTGCTACTGTAATATGTTTCTTGGAACTGCAACCACAAGTGACAACCTTATAAATTCTCCAAACTTTCACAGTGATGCTCCAATTTGTCTTAACCCTTTTCTCTCTCTTTCAATGGACAAAGGAGCACATTTCTTCTCTCTTTCAGTGGACAAAGGAACACCTGACACCAAAAGCTAGTGAGACTGTCAGCTTAGTGTGTGGCTGTAAGTCTTCTGTTACATGGTATTTACACATTTTGTCTGCCTTTGTTTGGTCATTATTATAAAAAAAAATAAAAAAATAAAAAAATAAAAAAAAAATAAAAAAAAACAGAGAGAGAATTGAAAGGTGGGAAATGGTTCTTCAGTTATAAGTGATATGCTTACTTTAACTTGGTTTACAGATGGGTTTGTGAATAGATGGGTGATGCTACTACACATTCAAGTCTGCCAGGAAATATGTCAAGTAAATGGCTGTTTACAAGTTACCTCAAGGGGGGAGAGGGGGGGGGGGGGCAGCTTTCAATCAGGTACAACATTTTAATATTCTATTACAAATATCACAGCAGGCAGGTTTACACTCTACAGAGGCACACTATTTAGTGACCTAAGAGATATTCTAATGTACATGTACATTTCATGTTACTGGTAAGACCCTTTCTGCAAAAAATGTTTCCATACACAAACATTCGATTTTACAGCTGGTCTTGTAATAATCCACCTGCTGTAAGTTTGCTTCTTTAACAATACACAGTTTATTAAACACAAATTATATAAAAATAAATCACATACAGTAACAGTTCCTGACTCTTGCAGAAATATGCAAAACAAGAGACTTCTCCCCCCCAGGGGTCTCACGGTTTTATGTGAATTCGTGCATGACGCTCACAGGTCCCCAAGCTATTGCAGCCCACCAATTCTTCCTTCTCGGGCTGCATTTCCTTCCCCATGCCCCTTTCTTCCTTCCTTTCCTTTTTCCTTCCCTATGCCCCCTCCATCCCCTCTCTTGGTATTCTTACTTATGTCGATAAATCAGTCAAATCTAAAGGCCGTAAATTCAACTAAATACCTAGAAATTACAATTACAAACAACTCAACTTGGAAGGAACACAAAGACAATGTTGTGTGGAAGGCTAACCAAAGGCTTCGTTTTATTGGCAGAAAACTTAATGTAACAGATCTACTGAGGAGACTACCTACACTACGTTTGTCCATCCTCTTTTAGAATATTGCTGCATGGTGTGGGATCCTTACCACATAGGACTGGTGGAGTACATTGGAAAAGTTCAAAGAAGGGCAGCATGTTTTGTATTATCATGAAATATGGAAAGTGTGTCACTGAAATGATACAGGATTCGGGCTGAACATCATTAAACGAAAGGCGTTTTTCTTTGTGACAAAATCTTCTCAAGAAATTCCAATCACCATCTTTCTCCTCCAAATGCAAAAATATTTTGTTGACACTGACCTACATAGGGAGAAATGATCACCATAAGATATAGGTATTTGTTCTTTCTGCGCCCTATATGAGATTGGATAATAAAGAATTGTGTAGGTGGTTTGATGAACCCTCTGCCAGGCACTTAAATGACATTTTCAGAGTATCCATGTAGATGTAGATGTAGATATGTCGACTTTGCTATCCACCTAGTTTCTTGTATTGCTTCTGGTTTCATTCCCCTAGCCTTATACTTTTCATCCTTCCTTTTTGGGGTTTTGTTCCTCCATTGGGGTTTCAATTCCACTTCTAAATTTTCTCCCCTTAGTGTCATCCATTCGAAGAAGACTTCCCTGGCATCTACAGTGTGTATTCCTCCCCCACCCCCCTCCTTCCCCTTTTTCTTAGCCATCATTGGCCCCTTCCACCCTGCTACGTCACCAGCACATGTAACCAGTCTGTGTAGTGGGGCCGATGTGCACTCATCTGGCTGAGCCGCCAGACAACATAGAGATCACACTTCTGGTACTTGAGTTGTTGCCTCTTCATGTATGCCTAGGAGTGATTGCTTGTCATTCGGGGACGTTGGAAATCCTGGCAATGGCTGCCATGCCAAATGGCCCTTGCTATGGCTTAGAAGCACCCATGAGGAAAGCCCCTTATCAAAGTGGATGGTATAATAAGGTGGATGCTGAGCCTATGAAACTTTTTTTTTTTTGGGTCATCAGTCTACTGACTGGTTTGATGCGGCCCACCACGAATTCCTTGAATTCCTTTCCTGTGCTAACCTCTTCATCTCAGAGTAGCACTTGCAACCTACGTCCTCAATTATTTGTTTGATGTATTCCAATCTCTGTCTTCCTCTAGAGTTTTTGCCCTCTACAGCTCCCTCTAGTACCATGGAAGTCATTCCCTCATGTCTTAGCAGATGTCCTATCACCCTGTCCCTTCTCCTTATCAGTGTTTTCCACATATTCCTTTCCTCTCCGATTCTGTGTAGTACCTCCTCATTCCTTACCTTATCAGTCCACCTAATTTTCAACATTCGTCTATAACACCACATCTCAAATGCTTCGATTCTCTTCTGTTCCGGTTTTCCCACAGTCCATGTTTCACTACCATACAATGCTGTACTCCAGATGTAAATCCTCAGAAATTTCTTCCTCAAATTAAGGCCAGTATTTGATATTAGTAGACTTCTCTTGGCCAGAAATGCCTTTTTTGCCATAGCGAGTCTGCTTTTGATGTCCTCCTTGCTCGGTCCGTCATTGGTTATTTTACTGCCTAGGTAGCAGAATTCCTTAACTTCATTGACTTCGTAACCATCAATCCTGATGTTAAGTTTCTCGCTGTTCTCATTACCTTCGTCTTTCTCCAATTTACTCCCAAACCATACTGTGTAATCATTAGACTGTTCATTCCGTTCAGCAGATCATTTAATTCTTCTTCACTTTCACTCAGGATAGTAATGTCATCAGCGAATCATATCATTGATATCCTTTCACCTTGTATTTTAATTCCACACCTGAACCTTTCTTTTGTTTCCGTCATTGCTTCCGCGATTTACAGATTGAAGAGTAGGGGCGAAAGGCTACAGCCTTGTCTTACACCCTTCTTAATACGAACACTTCGTTCTTGATCGTCCACTCTTATTATTCCCTCTTGGTTGTTGTACATACTGTATATGACCCGTCTTTCCCTATAGCTTACCTCTACTTTTTTCAGAATCTCGAAAAGCTTGCACCATTTTATATTGTCGAACACTTTTTCCAGGTCGACAAATCCTATGAACGTGTCTTGATTTTTCTTTAGCCTTGCTTCCATTATTAGCCGTAATGTCAGAATTGCCTCTCTCGTGCCTTTACTGTTCCTAAAGCCAAACTGATCGTCACCTAGCGCATTATCAATTTTCTTTTCCATTCTTCTGTATATTATTCTTGTAAGCAGCTTCGATGCATGAGCTGTTAATCTGATTGTGCGATAATTCTCGCACTTGTAAGCTCTTGCCATCTTCGGAATTGTGTGGATGATGCTTTTCCAAAAGCCAGATGGTAGGTCGCCAGACTCATATATTCTACACACCAACGTGAATAGTCGTTTTGTTGCCACTTCCCCTAATGATTTTAGAAATTCTGATGGGATGTTATCTATCCCTTCTGCCTTATTTAACCGTAAGTCCTCCAAAGCTCTTTTAAATTCCGATTCTAATACTGGATCCCCTATATCTTCTAAATCAACTCCTGTTTCTTCTTCTATCACATCAGACAAATCTTCACCCTCATAGGGGATTTCAATGTATTCTTTCCACTTATCTGCTCTCTCCTCTGCATTTAACAGTGGAATTCCCGTTGCACTCTTAATGTTACCACCGTTGCTTTTAATGTCACCAAAGGTTGTTTTGACTTTCCTGTATGCTGTGTCTGTCCTTCCGACAATCATATCTTTTTCGATGTCTTCACATTTTTCCTGCAGCCATTTCGTCTTAGCTTCCCTGCACTTCCTATTTATTTCATTCCTCAGCGACTTGTATTTCTGTATTCCTGATTTTCCCGGAACATGTTTGTAATTCCTCCTTTCATCAATCAACTGAAGTATTTCTTCTGTTACCCATGGTTTCTTTGCAGCTACCTTCTTTGTACCTATGTTTTCCTTCCCAACTTCTGTGATGGCCCTTTTTAGAGATGTCCATTCCTCTTCAACTGTGCTGCCTACTGCGCTATTCCTTATTGCTGTATCTATAGCGTTAGAGAACTTCAAACGTATCTCGTCATTCCTTAGAACTTTCGTATCCCACTTCTTTGCGTATTGATTCTTCCTGACTAATGTCTTGAACTTCAGCCTACTCTTCATCACTACTATATTGTGATCTCAGTCTATATCTGCTCCTGGGTCCGCCTTACAATCCAGTATCTGATTTCGGAATCTCTGTCTGACCATGATGTAATATAATTGAAATCTTCCCGTATCTCCCAGCCTTTTCCAAGTATACCTCCTCCTCTTGTGATTCTTGAACAGGGTATTCGCTATTACTAGCTGAAACTTGTTACAAAACTCAATTAGTCTTTCCCCTCTTTCATTCCTTGTCCCAAGCCCATATTCTCCTGTAATCTTTTCTTCTACTCCTTCCCCTACAACTGCATTCCAGTCTCCCATGACTATTAGATCCCCCTTTACATACTGCGTTACCCTTTCAATATCCTCATACACTTTTTCTACCTGTTCATCTTCAGCTTGCGACGTCGGCATGTATACCTGAACTATCGTTGTCGGTGTTGGTCTGCTGTCGATTCTGATTAGAACAACCCGGTCACTGAACTGTTCACAGTAACACACCCTCTGCCCTACCTTCCTATTCATAACGAATCCTACACCTGTTATACCATTTTCTGCTGCTGTTGATATTACCCGATACTCATCTGACCAGAAATCCTTGTCTTCCTTCCACTTCACTTCACTGACCCCTACTATATCTAGACTGAGCGTTTGCATTTCCCTTTTCAGATTTTCTAGTTTCCCTACCACGTTCAAGCTTCTGACATTCCACGCCCCGACTCGTAGAACATTATCCTTTAGTTGATTATTCAATCTTTTTCTCATGGTAACCTCCCCCTTGGCAGTCCCCTCCCGGAGATTCGAATGGGGGACTATTCCGGAATCTTTTGCCAATGGAGAGATCATCATGACACTTCTTCAACTATAGGCCACATGTCCTGTGGATACACATTACGTGTCTTTTATGCAGTGGTTTCCATTGCCTTCTGCATCCTCATGTCGTTGATCATTGCTGATTCTTCCGCCTTTAGGGGCAATTTCCCACCCCTAGGACAAGAGAGTGCCCTGAACCTCTATCCGCTCCTCCGCCCTCTTTGAAAAGGCTGTTGGCAGAATGAGGCTGACTTCTTATGTCGGAAGTCTTCAGCCGCCAATGCTGATTATTTATCAAAATTTAGGCAGTGGCAGGGATCGAACACGGGATCGAAGACATTTTTGATTACGAATCAAAGACACTACCCCTAGACCATGGGTACATATTAATCTCCAAAAAAATTGGCCATTCTTCTACGGCCATCTCTTCAGCCGGTAATGGATCGTTTAATGCTGCTTTTTATAATGCTGCAGCCTTCCCTTCCCTGGCTACACTCCGAGGGGAGAGCCAGGCTCGCCGGCTTCGGATGAAACACTTTCCCTGGTACCTGGTCGTCACAAGCCTCACAGGGACACTTTCACTGCCACCAAGCCATTATGTTTTGTGGAAAATATTGAAGACAAGTTTGGCAGAGTAGAGCCTCTCAGTAAGATGCCATAGGATTGACTGATGATCAAAACTGCTTCTGCTACCCAATCTGCAGCCCTTCATGCTTGTGACCATCTTGGCGATGTCCCAGTGACCATTACTCCTCATCAGTCTTTGAATATGGTTCAGAGTCATTTTTCGTAGGGGTCTCATCCTTCAAGCTGATGATGAACTCCAAGCCAATGTGGAACGAAGAAGCATTTTGTTCGGAATGTCCAGAAAAGTTGTAAGGACAATTGCACTGCAACCAGCACCTTTAGATTGGCATTTTAGGGAGTTACACTCCTGGAGAAGGTCAAGGTTATGAGTTATCAGTGTGATGTGAAGCCATATGTTCCACCACCGAATAGACGTTTTTGGTGCTTGCGTTCTGGGTTTATGCCTTCCCATTGTGCGGTGGACACTCTATCTGGTGAATGTGTACATCCACTCCATGATAGGAGTCCCTGTTTTCTGTGTGTGTCAGTTGTCATGACTGTCACTCTCCATGGTCGACAGATTGCCTGCTTTATAAGAACAAAAAGAAGACACAGCGGTATAAGGCCCTTGATTGTTTATTCTACAACGAGGCTCATCTGAGATACGATAGACTTCACCCTGTGTCAATGACATCTAACTCTGCCTCTGTTACTTTCTCTGCCCCTCCTCCCTCCTCCTTACCCCAGTCTCATTCCCCTCTCCTCTTCCCCTCCCCTGTGGTTCCCACGCACTTGCCTTCAAGTGTTGCCGCCCCCTCCCCTGCCGGAGTAGTGTCCCTCTCAGCACCCACCACTGATTGGGCTCCCTCCTTGGACCCCTCCCCAAGTTCCAGCTCTTGCAAAAGCCTGCTCTCCCTCCATGCCCTGCCCTCCTGGACCTATGAAAGAGAAGAAGAAGAAGAAGAAGAAGAAACACAAGTCCCAGGAGAAGCCCCACGCCCCCCCCCCCCTTTTCAGGGCCCCCCGGTGTACTATTCCCCCCCCCCCCCCCCTCATCTTTATTAGCCAGTTCCTGTCCCACTGGTCGTTCAGAGTTCAGGTTGGCACTGTTGTCAGCCCCCACAGACCCATGAGAATGACATTCCACAGGGCTCTTTATTAAGTCTCACTTTTTCTCATCCCTATTAACAGACTTGTGGCCCCTGCATTTAGATTTCTGTATATGGGCTATCTCCCACTTGGTGGCCTCTGTGGAACAACAGCTGCAGGGGGTCATCCAGTGAACTTCCATGAGGAAACTCTCACACAGTTTTCAATTACCACAGTGCATCCTGATCTGCAGCTTTACCTCTATGCCCAATAACTGACCATGGTCCCACAGTTCTGTTTCTCACATCTTCTTTTTGACTATAAGCTTACTTGGTTGCCCCATATCCATCATCTGAAGGTTGGTAGTTTTCATAAACTCAATGTCTGCTTCCTTGTCCTCACCTCGGTGCATGGGTCATTCAACACTTCTCTGCCTTTATCAGGCATTAGTACTGTACCATATAGGCTATGGTTGTCAAGTTTCACACTGCTCCTTTGGACCCAGTTCACCGTCAAGGTATCCATTCAGCCACTGGTGCCTTTTGCACTAGCCTTGTTGATAGTCTTCTGGTTGACAGTGGGATCCCTCTCCTCTTGGTTTGGCAGTCCTAGCTCATGGATTCCTATGCCTTCACTATCCACTCTTCCCCTGCTCACCCCTCTCATTCTATTCTTTTCAGGGCTTCAGGATGTTGCCAGCACACTGCCCATCCTCGGGTGAATTTACTGGTTGGGCTCCACCTCGTGTCTCTCCACCATGATTTCCACTTCTTCCACATGTTCTCTCCCAACCACCACCAGTAGGTTAATTCCCTGGCCCCAGATCTCCTCCACAGTCATAAGGCTTTATCGCTCCAATGGTGTTTTCTCGTTTGTTCTGTCCACTCTTACAGGAGTTTCAGGATGCAATTGTCTTTTTACAGCAACGACTCTAAAACCGATGATCATGAGGGATATACCTTCATGTCTTATGTTGACACAGAACACCACCTCTTGCCTGCCATGTGTGGGATGTTACCTGCAGAACTGATGGCCATCTATTGGACCCTCTGCTTTACAGAGTTTTGTGATGTACAGACTCAAAGAGTCACTTGGTGTTTCTTCTGCTATCCCTCAGTCTCTGCTAGCCATGACCTACACACCAATCTTGGCAATGCTGCTTATCTGTTTGATTTCCTATAGATTCCCAGCCATGTAGGCATCTCATGAACTTGCTGATATCTGGCTGCGGCTGGGGGGCTACTACCTACCCAAGGTTCTCCATGATCCCTGCAGGGGCAGATTTGCGGTTTTATGCCAAATCCCTGTTTGCTCAATCATGGGTCAACTCTTGGGATGCTACCCCCATCTAATAAACTTGACACAATGAAGGAGTCTCCCACCATGTGACATTCTTCCTTCCGCCTCTCCCAGTGTGAATCTGCCATCCTCTGCCATCTTTGTATCAGCCATACTAGGTTGACCTATCGTTTTTCACTCTGCAATGAGCTGCACCCCTTTGCAGTTGCAGGCCCCTCCCACAGTGATTCATATTTTGCGGGACTGCCCCTGCCTTTTGGCCCTTCTTACTAAATATGCACTCCCATCTTCCTTGTCCCGGGTGTTAGCAGATGATCTGTGCATGGTTACGTCTGTTCTTGGTTTTCTTTGCGAAAGTGGTTTGGCCTCCCAGGTTTAAGTCCTTGAATTTCCCTCTGGAATTGAAATCCCTCAGTTAGTGTTGACATTGGTTATGGAGGCCTTACACCTGCCTCCTCACTGGCTGGTAACCCCCTCCCCCCTTTTACCCAACATTTTGCCTGGACTTTTGTGCCATTTTGTTTACCCTTTTCTTATGTCTTCTTTCGCTTGTATTGTCCCCGTTGTGTCATAATCATGCTATGGTGTGGTGGTACTGGTGTCCCAACATGTGTAGTGTTTCTGGGGTGCCCTTATTCTCACTGTTTTCCCCCACCCCCTCCTGTTCTTTCCTCTTCCTGCTGCTCCAAAGTTCCTTTTACTTCTTTATTTGAACATTTTTCCTTCTCCTTGACTGAACTGTGCTATTTGTGTTGTTGCTACCTTGGTTTGTGCCACCTTAGATCATGGGACTGATGACCTTCCTATTTGGTCCCCTCCTCCAATCAATCAACCAACCAACCATAGACTTTTAGAGGTGAATACCTTTTGGTCAATACAGTACTCTGGCTGTTTGTTCAATGACTCACATGTTAGTTCAGAAGAACACTAGGAAGTACTTGGATATAAACCAAGCAATCAGTGTACTCAAGTTACATTGCTCTCTTCACTGAAAACACAAGTTTCTGTTGAGCAATTAGTGAAGGAGTACCACATTAGGTGGGCAGGCAAGTTTGTCAACTAACCAAAACATTGATGGTATGTAACAATAAGTCCAGAAAAAAACCACATTGCATGTGGTAATCACCAATAGCTAAACCAGAGAGCTTGTGGTAAATATCAGCTGGATGTGACAAGTGAGAGCCATGACAATCCATAAGAGCCCTTAAACCTACTATGGGTATTCTGGCATTGCTCTGGTGGTGGTGGTGGTGGTGGTGGATGTATCCTTCCATGGCATGCCTAGCAATCTCATCAGATGTATGCATGATGATGGTGATGGTGATGATGATGATGATGATGATGATGTCCCATACTCCGAGGAGCGTAGGGGACGACGCAAGAGACACACACCACCAACTAGGCAAGGTCCTAAGCAGAGGTGGTTTGCCATTGCCATAAGTATATCAATAATTGATCCATCAATATTTCTGGTGGCTTTACAAGATCCCTCCTCCAGAACTATCCTGATCAGAGCTGGGGATGATGAGATGTCCACAGTGTGGCCTACTGTGAAGGCTAGGGCGTGGCTTCGGGTGCTAGCGACTGTAGAGAGGCCACTCCAATGCCTTGTGGGTGGGACATCAGACTCAGTGCAAACGGATACAGATACAGATCCATTGGGGGCGATGGCCACACTTGGAGAACTAGGAAAGCATGGTGCTCACTGCCTGGGACATCATTCTGAACTCCATGTCTGCTGCTTTTAGTCCTTGGGGTGGTTGAAAAAGACTGCTCCTACTGGTATGACAGATCTGGAGGCAGGATTTGCCCTGGATGGAGCAAACTGCATTGCTTCCAGTGCCAGTGAAGGAAGCCTGATATGTCCGAATGTGCACGCCCAGATGGGGATACCAAACTTAAAAGATTTAGCTTCTTCTTGCACTGATGGTGGCTGCAGCAGGTATAACAAGGAATGATGAGAGCATCCATACAAAACTTCCCTTGGGCTTCAATCATGGATTGGTGCCACCTGATAAGAGGAAACATGAATGTCAATAGTTTTTCCGTCTGTGCTTTAAATGTTCACATAAAATGTTTGACTAGAGGGAGGTGAAACTTCCATTCCAGGTGCAAAATCACTGAAAACCAGTGGATGCAAAATGTGGTCTATTATCAGTGAGAAGAGTTCATACCGCTCCTTCAATAGAGAATTCTCCTTTTCTCCGCAACTGATTCAGTGGGTGGGCTATCGTTGCAATTTGGCTGTTAAATTCAGAATAATATATAACTTTGTCCATAAAAACCCGCTTGTTCTTGACATCCATTGATACAGAAATATGGAAAATAGGTGCCACATTATTTGACATTGGCTTAAGGCCATCCATCCATAAAGGTACAGGCTTTGAAAAATTTCAGTACTGCTGACTCTTCTAATGTAAAGTGGGTGAAAAAAATTAAAACTTATCGACTGTTCTGGAGTAAAAATGGGAGCATCCTGGAGACACAAGGACTCCACTTTGGAATAGCATTCTTAATTCCCTGCATCAAGTACTGGACAGAAAATCCAAAGGCTGTACATGTGTGTATTTTCCACTAGGGGTTCTGCTACTACAAGGAAAGGAATGGTGTTAGTCACTTGGTTAGAGATTGATTCCAGAACTACCTGGTTTTAAGGATAGAGACACGCTCCTTTTAATAATCAAGCCAATGCTGTTAGTGTAAGATGGTGAGATCCTCCCCTTGACTGTTGCACCCTCAACTACATGGCCAGCTCTGACAAACATCTGCTATTCAACATTGTTGACAGACATAATTATAATGGTGGCAATTACATCCAGCATGTAAGAAAAAACAATCTGGGCAACTGAGCAATTTCCAACATTTCTACTGAGGCCAGCTGGAAAAGCCATTAAACACTGGGTTTAAGTCTTGGTCAATTGAGAGGGAGCCATAGCTGCCAATCAAGATAATAGTTCTGATATCTCTCAGTCTGTGAAAATGGAAGCCTGAGCTGCTTTAGAACTCTTGAAACCCTAGTAACATCAAAACTTCAGTTAAAGAACGATCTGATTGCTGTAATGCTTGAACACACACTTCCCTGTTGAGTGGTACTCTAATCACCATTCCACAGACTACTGTTTCTGCATATGATTTTCCGCAACAAAACAATCTTGGATTTTATAGTCTTGGCTGATACAATACTCTAGAAGCTTATTGAATGATTCACATGTCAGTGCAGGAGAACACTGTTTGTAGATTAGACTGGAAAGCACTCAAAGATGAACCAGAATCTCAGGTTCATTCACTGAAAGTGCAGCTTCAATTGAGCAGTGAGTGAAGACAGTACTGCATTAGTCTGACAAGCAAGTCTGTATGCTAGTCAAAATGTAGACGGTAGGTAACAAGACCAAATCACAGTCAAGGAGGAAACCATGTAGAGCAGCATCATGAATACACACACCAGAGAGTTTGCTGTAAACACTGGTTGATGGTGACAAGTGAGAGCTATGGCAGTCCATGGCAGCCCAGTGTTTTGCTGTGTGACCTGCTGGCTGCAGACCTATCCATCCTCACCACACCTAGTGACTTCAACGAATGAAAGCATAATTCCCGACATACATATAATCATGTTGATTGATCTATCAGTACATCCAATGAGATTACCAGACCAATCACTTCAAAACAACAGTAGTGCCACATCTTTCTGTAGCAGTAAAAAAAAGGCAAAATAAAATTTATCGATGAACAACCATTTTTAGAAAAACCATCTTAGGATGACAAATTCTACTATGCGAGATGACATTTATTGTGGCCATTTTCAAATGCATTTGCATTGACGATGTGTGTAGTATGATTGTCACAGTCGAAACTTTCCAGTAATGTCATATACATACATGGTACAATAAATGTTATCTTGCATAACAGAACTTCGCACCATTTGCTTTTTTCCCAATGGTTCCACTATTCAGAAATTACATAGAGAATGTGTACCCACATATGAAGAAATTAGCAAAATAACATACTATTTACTCCCAGACTGAGAAGCAATACTTTTCTGCTTGTAGGTAGCTCTTAACTAGGTCATAAATGTTTCACTGGAAGGAGGTGAAGTGGTTACTAGTACTTCAGTTGATAACATGTGCGCATCAACACACAATAACTACAATACGTTTCATGAAAAAAAATTAATATTTCCAGATTTTTAAGTATGAAAAGATAAATAAGAAATATTAAACATAGGATGGATATTTGGGTAACAAGGGGAAAAGCTGTATTTCAGAAATGAATCAAGAAAACCACATTTTGATGATATGTTCCTGGGATTCTAGGAAAGTTAAAAATTATATTTTGTTCAGCATATTTTAATGACTGACATAATTATATGAGAATGCAGGGTTTCTCAGCAAATCCTGATAATAAAATCTTCTTGGGCTGACAGCCGAGTCAATGCGTCATTCTCCGGCAATGTTTCTGCAAGTTTCTTACTTGCCATCTTCAGGCGAAGTGTCCAGTTCACATCTCATCTGGGCCTCTATAGCTGCTGCACCATGGGCTTCTCTGTATCACTGGCACTGGTTGGGCCACTCAGGCGTGAGCAGAATCAGCATGGCGGCGCATTGTAGGGGGCAGCTGCAGGTGCCAGATCTCGGCATCCTGCCTCCATCAGTGTGCTCTCCTTGTATTCTTGCTAATGTCGTGGCCCATGTGATGCTTAGTTGGAAGCTGCTAACCCGATTGACCAGGTTATCATTGGCTCATAGTTCCAATGTCTGTTTAATAATAGAGTCTCAGAGACCTTTCGCTATACATAGCATTTCCTTTTGTCTGAGGCAAATGCTTCTCAAGTGTTCTGAGACGTATTGTTTGATGCAACACTGCACCTGCCCAATATAGTTTTCCACATTCACAGGAAATGCTGTAGACACCTGATGTTCTTAGACACAAGCTGCCCTTCATTGAGTGCAACATATTCCTGGTTTTTGCTCAAGGACAGAAGGTGGCTTTGCTTTTGTTCTTCTCCAGTACCCTGACAATCTTTGCCACGGGTGGCCCCCCATACGAGAGGAATGCCAGGACATTGTCATCCTGTTCTTCCTGAAGGTGGTCCTCCTCCTTGCTCTTCTTGAGAGTGCTTCTAATATTTGTTTCAGTGTATCCATTATTCTGGAAGGTATTCTTCAGGTGCTGCATCTCAGTAGGTAGACTCTCCTTTTCGCATGTATCATGAGCTCTGTGGACAAGGGTAGTGGGCACAGATTTTCATTAGCTGGGTGATGGCAGCTATTGATGTTGAGGTACAAGTCTCTGTGTGTCATCCATTTTCTTCTTTATTAGGATGTCGAGGAGGGGTAAGCATCCATTTTCTTCTGATTACATTGTGAACTTGATGTTCTGGTCTATGCTGTTCAGATCGTTGAGAAATTTTTTTTAGGGCTTCTCCCTGTGCGACCAGACCGAGGAAGTACCATCCACATACCTATAAAGGACCTTGGGTTTAAAGCGCACTGTTTCCAAAGCAATATCTTTGAAGTATTCCATGTACACGTTGGTGATAAGTGGCACCAGTGGGGATTGCATAGTGATTCCATCAACCAGTTGGCTGGAAATACATGGTTGTGAGTCCATAGTGGAATAATTCCACTGTGTCTTCGTTAAAATGATTCTGAAGTAGTCTCAAGGAGTCTTGTAGTGCTACCCTCATGAAAAGGGATGTGACATCAAAGACGTCACTCCTTGAATGTCTTAACAAACTCCATGGAATTCTTGATGTGGTGAGGAGATTTGCCCACAAGAAGTCTGAGTAGTTGTCCCTGGTGTTTGGCTATGCCATATGTAGGAGAATGATTGTGTCTACTGTCAGGCATAGTAGTACCTTCCTCTTGTGTATCTTGGCAGCCTGTATAAACGTGGTGGAACCAGAGTTCTGGGGTAAAACCTTTTTACCAGGTCCTGGTCCAGACCTGAGTTCTTGAGAAGACTGATTGGTCTTCCTAGTCACAGCTGTTGTAGGGTCCTTCTCCCCAAACAATGATATTATGGTCAGCTTTGGCGTCACATCTCTCTTCACGAGGGTACCGCTAGAGGGCTCCTTGAAACTACTTGAGAAACATTTCGATGAAGACACAGTGGAATTATTCTGCTGTGCCCTCACAACCACATATTTCCAGTGTGGGGGCAAGTTTTACCAACAGATGGATGGAATCATTATGGGATCCCCACTAGCACCAAGTATCCCAACCTGTAAACTGAATACTTCGATATCGTCTTGGAAAAATCACGCCTTAAACTGAAGGTCTTTTATCAGTACTTGAACAATACTTTCAAGGTGTGGCCAAACAGTGAGGACATCCTAAAAGAATTTTTCAACCAACTGAACAGCATACATGAGAACATCAAGTTTGCAATGCAATTAGAAGAAAATGGGTGCCTAACCTTCCTCAATATCCTAATTAAGAAGGAAACGGATGGCACCCGGGGACACTCAGTCCACCGAAAGTAAACGCACAAGGACCTATACCTCACTGCCAATAGCTTCCGTCACCCAGAAAAACAGAAATCCATCCTTACCACCCTTATCCACAGAGCTCATGACATATGCAACAAGAACGATCTACCTCCTGAGATGCAGCATCTGATGAGATGCAGCATCTGATGAAAACATTCCAGAAGAATGGCTACACTGAAAGGCAGATTAGACACTCTCAAAATGAGCAAGAAGTAGGAGGAGGAGGACCTTCAGAAAGAAGTGGACAACAAGGGCCTGGTGCTCCTCCCACACATGTGGCCGCTTAAGGCAAAGATTGCCAGGGTATTGGAAAAGAACAAGATCAAAATCATCTTTCATCCTCCAGCAAAAATCAGGAATATGCTGACCTCAATGAAGGACGACTTGGGTCTAAAAACATCGGGTGTCTACAGCATTTTCTGTGAATGTGGAAAACAATATATCAGACAGAGGCAGTATTGCAGCACACAATGCATCTCTGAACATGTGAGAAGCATTTGTGTTGGGCAAAAGGAAAAATCCATGGTAGCAGTGCAGCCTCAATGAAGAACACATGTTTCAATCTGAACAAACCAAGATTCTGTGTAGAGCAAAAGATTTCTGGGACTCTATAATTAAACAGGCAGTGGAGATACAAGTCAATGATAACCTGGTCAATCGGGTTAGCAGCTTCCGAATCAGCACCGCGTCGGACACAACATTATCAAGAATCTAACAAGAATGTACCAATGGAGGCAGGATGGTGGCGGCTGATGAAATAAAAAGGCCGCACTGAGACAATATACTCAGACCCGGCACCTGTAGTTCTCCCTACCATGCGCTACTTCACCAATTCCACTCACACACACCGAGGATGATCCAGTTGGCTATAAAGACCCAGACAAGATGTGAACCGACACTTTGCTTGAAGATTGCAAGTAAGAAATTTGCTGAAACATTATTGGAGAATAGCGCATTGACTTGCCTGTCAACCCGACAAGATTTTATCAATGACTGAGTTAGTTGCCTAACTCAGGTACCCCAAGCAGTTATCTTTGTGGGCAATCTGACTTTAAGGTATCACACATCTTTTTACAGCTGACTGCAACTTGTGCTGCCTGTTACACCCCTGTGATGAGCATTAGACTTGCTATACCTCATTTGATCACATCACAGGCAGTTTCTTTGCTTGGCTGTTTTAGTTGGGTGTGATATTGAATTTCCTTGAACCTTCCCCCCAACTCTAATTATGATTTCCCTACATACAATGTGCCATATGCACTTCCCATAAGTTTTTCTTTTGGCTTCACCCAGTGTAATTTAAAAGACGCACTGTGTGTGCAATACCAGAAAAGTGAGCAGTATCCTCCAGTATTAGCTAGGGCAGTGCTGGCAGCAGCCTGGCAAGCAGGCAGTGAGTCAAACATAGAATTTGCAGTAGTATGTGTAGTGGACCACCGACACATTGTTAGCTTTGAGACCTGCTATGAATGCTTTCTTTTTTTTATGTTCTGTTTTGGTCAATGTCCTTTGAAGAAATGCATAGTTAGAGATCATCAATTACTTCATTAGCTTTCACCTGTCAATTGTTGCAAGTTCAATGATTATTTTTTTTTTTTTTTTTTTTTTTTTGCTGGTGTTAGCTGTTGTTAAGGAAATATGAGCAGGGACTGCAAATCTTTCACTCTTGGCAATATATTGTTGTGGTTGCATATTTCTCCTTGAGAGGAATTTGTTTGATGACCTGTAGTTAGCATTGCTCTACTTTTTATTTAAATATATTTTTTAGCTTGACATTTATTAAATTTGGTGTCTGATGTTCTGGTGATGTATCCTTGTCATTTTACAGTGTACTAGTCTATTGTTGTTGGTAATATTCATAAGGAACTGGTTCAGTTTCCAGATAAGCATGTCCACTGAGGGGGCTTCTCTTTGGTTGCAAGTATTTCCACAAGTTGTGTGTTAGTAAATAGTAAAAGGGTGTCACTGCTTTTGGTTATATCGCAGCACATCTGACACTGAGTGGGGTTAGTTCATCAAAGTTTTGTAAGACATTGCTAGGCTTTTGTGCTCATATTTTTTGTTTTATCACAGAGTTTGAGAGATGTTTGTGCTTCAGTGTGTCTCCAGATTAGGTTTATCTGGGGGTCACTGGCGTTTGAAGTTGTACGTATGACAGCCACTGGGGTATCCAGCTGGAGATGAAGTCTGTTGTAGTATTAGAGTTACTGTGATTGTTTCTCTCTTTTACCCTGTCAGTGGTTGTTATTTGCAATTCATGTGTAGGGGCCTTAGGCATTTCTGAATTGTAGTGGAGCTAAGGCCCGATATAATGCACATTGGTTGAAGCAGCTCACTCATTATATTTAGTTGGTCCTCAGCTTATACGAAGTTGACCAGGGTTACATTTATGAGTATGATGGGAAACACATATAAGATTAAGCCTCACAAGCAGAAATTGGTGTGTTGCTTAAATGCCTTAGATGGTTGTTGGCTTTAGTACCCGACCTGGATGTTGTGACTAGAGGTTGTTTAAGTATCACAACCTTCCACTCAAGTATTGCTCATAGGACCAAGCAGGGGTTTCAAGTGCTATGAAGCAGAGTGTGCTCACTAGGTTATCGGTGTTATGCCTTGATGCTACAATTGAATAGCTTTGTATAATGTATTAAGTCAGTCAGATGTACAGGATATATGACCAAGATTCTTTGGTGCCCTAGTTATCTCCATCAGGAGGATTAGAGGATTAAAGTGGTGAAGCCCCACCAGGGAACTCTCTCAGAGTTGGAGAATGTGAAGGAAGTCGGATCAAAGCTACCACTAACTTTGCCCAAGAAGGAAAAAGAGATCAAATCTGCACTTCCTATATAGATAAGGCAATAGAAGAGTTTTATATTTGAAAGAATCTTTTGGTTAATAGTGCCCCATCTGCATGTCAAGTTTGAAACCTTGGTGCCAAGTTGGAACATTGTATGAACCAAATTAAGGATTTGTTGTTTGTGACTAGTGCTACTACATCTATTAGATCACAGTTGGAATTGCAAGAGAAGTGTTTTACGTAGTTCTTGTGGTTCGCTACTTCTAAATTAGGCACCAAAGATAAGGAGGTTTCAGAAGAAAAAACAGTTTGGAGTACTGGGACTGGTCACTTCAGTAAGTTATCGGACCTGCTTCAAGCTTCTTTACAGACAGTGGGTGAGTTTTCAGTAAGATCCATTCCAAAGGCAGTTAAGTTTCTATATTTTTTTGGATAAACTGGAAGACAAGGATGCAGCCTTAAACATTATACAAGAAGTATTGTTACAACAAGTAAACACGAAGGTAAATGGTGGCTTGCTGGGAAAGGAGCAAAATGCCATTATCCAAGGTCAAACGCTGCACAATCTTCATAAGAGAATATGCCAGGGACTCATACCACATACAGCCATGCAGGAGCTCATCCATTTGCATTATGGATATGAGCAAGGTCTTCAAGAGCAATTTATCTTGTAACAGACAGAGCTAACCAGAGTGAGAGAGTCTTGTGCCTAGAACTGGGTCAATTACAACCATGAAGTGGAGACAGCTTAAATAGCTTCAACTGAGCCAGTATGTGGGTAGGTGGATTCTGGCAGCATCATGAAGATGTTGGATCAGGGGTGGATTAGCAGAAACAGTAGTAGTTGGAAATGGAAAAAAATCAAACATGAATCAATGTACAAAGAAGCACCTAACGACATGCAGATTGAAATCAGATGGCTTTTGTTTGTCTGTTTGAGAATACAACACTTTTCATGGAAGTTTAAAATAGGGTAATAACTAATTTGTCAACTCCTTTTATTATTGGTTTCGATGTTATAAGGAAGATCAGGCTAGCTGTTACTGGGACACAGTAGTAATTATTTCAGGTTTGCTCAGAATCTCAGGTTTCCAATGTGTGAACATGATGGTGGTGAAAATAAGCCAATGAAAGGAAATAATCCAGAGGTGGATGGGGCCAACATCAATAAGTGATTTGTCACTGAAGGACTTGGAGCATCTGAGTAATCAGCAGAGGCTTCAAATTCTTAAACTGTGCATACACTTTAGTGATGTCTTGACCGCAGAATAGGAATCACTTTGCTTTTGATATATAAAATAGAGCTTACAGATAAAGTTTCTGTTAGGATTGCCTTGTATTGATTATCACCACCCAGAGTAAATGACTTTAATAGGTGCAAAGTGGTAAGATGTTATAACAGGATATCATACACTGTCAAAACAAACTTCAATAGCACCGATATTTTTATCCCCTAAGCCAGAAAATAAAGCCGTCTGGTAGAATATTGCACAGAGCGTAATTTAATCATAGCTAACACTTGGTTTAAGAATCATGAAAGAAGGTTGTATACATGGAAAACCCGGGAGATACTAAAAGGTACCAGATAGATTATATAATGATAAGACAGAGATTTAGGAACCAGGTTTTAAATTGTAAGACAAAAACTGAAGAAACTGCAAAAAGGTGAGAATTTAAGGAGATGGGACCTGGATAAACTGAAAAAACCAGAGGTTGTACAGAGTTTCAGGGAGAGCATAAGGGAACGATTGACAGGAATGGGGCGAAAGAAATACAGTAGAAGAAGAATGAGGGATGAAATAGTGAAGGCAGCAGAGGATCAAATAGGTAAAAAGACGAGGGCTAGTAGAAACCCTTGGGTAACAGAAGAAATATTGAATTTAATTGATGAAAGGAGAAAATATAAAAATTCAGTAAATGAAGCAGGCAAAAAGGAATACAAACGTCTCAAAAATGAGATCGACAGCAAGTGCAAAATGGCTAAGCAGGGATGGATAAGGGACAAATGGGGTCAGATAGATACTGCCTACAGGAAAATTAAAGAGGCCTTTAGAGAAAGGAGAATCACTTGCATGAATATCAAGAGCTTTGATGAAACCCAGTTCTAAGCAAAGAAGGGAAAGCAGAAAGGTGGAAGGAGTATGTAGAGGGTCTATACAAGGGTGATGTACTTGAGGACAATATTATGGAAATGGAAGAGGATGTAGATGGAGATGAAATGGGAGATATGATATTGAGTTTGACAGACCACTGAAAGACCTGAGTCGAAACAAGCCCCTGGAGTAGACAACATTCCATTAGAACTACTGACAGCCTTGGGAGAGCCAGTCCTGACAAAACTCTACCATCTGGTGAGCAAGATGTATGAGACAGGCAAAATACCCTCAGACCTCAAGAAGAATATAATAATACCGATCCCAAAGAAAGCAGGTGTTGACAGATGTGAAAATTACCGAACTATCAGTTTAATAAGTCACAGCTGCAAAGTACAAACACAAATTATTTACAGACGAATGGAAAAACTAATAGAAGCCGACCTCGGTGAAGATCAGTTTGGATTCTGTAGAAATGTTGGAACACGTGAGGCAATACTGACCCTACAACTTATCTTAGAAGATTAAGGAAAGACAAACCTACGTTTCTAACATTTGTAGACTTAGAGAAAGCTTTTGACACTGTTGGTTGGAATACTCACTTTCAAATTCTGAAGGTGGCAGGGGTAAAATACAGAGAGTGAAAGGCTATTTACAGTTTGTACAGAAAGCAGATGGCAATTATAAGAGTCGAGGGGCATGAAAGGGAAGCAGTGGTTGGGAAGGGAGTGAGACAGGTTTGTAGCCTATCCCCGGTGTTATTCAATCTGTATATCGAGCAAGCAATAAAGGAAACAAAAGAAAAGTTCAGAGAAGAAATAAAAACTTTGAGTTTCGCCAATGACATTGTAATTCTGTCAGAGACAGCAAAGGACTTGGAAGAGCAGTTTAATGGAATGGACAGTGTCTTGAAAGGAGGGTATAAGATGAACATCAACAAAAGCAAAACGAGGATAATGGAATGTAGTCGAATTAAGTCGGGTGATGCTGAGGGAATTACATTAGGAAATGAGACACTTAAAGTAGTAAAGGAGTTTTGCTATTTGGGGAGCAAAATAACTGATGATGGTCAAAGTAGAGAGGATATAAAATGTAGACTGGCAATGGCAAGGAAAGCGTTTCTGAAGATAAATTTGTTAACATCGAGTATAGATTTAAGTGTTAGGAAGTCGTTTCTAAAAGTATTTGGGTGGAGTGTAGCCATGTATGGAAGTGAAACACGGACAATAAATAGCTTGGACAAGAAGAGAATAGAAGCTTTTGAAATGTGGTGCTACAGAAGAATGCTGAAGATTAGGTGGGTAGATCTCATAACTAATGAAGAGGTATTGAATGAAATTGGGGAGAAGAGGAGCTTGTGGCACAACTTGACTAGAAGAATGGATCAGTTGATAGGACATGTTCTGAGACATCAAGGGATCACCAATTTAGTAGTGGAGGGCAGTGTGGAGGGTAAAAATCATACAGGGAGACCAAGAGATGAATACACTAAGCAGATTCAGAAGGATGTAAGCTGCACTAGGTACTGGGAGAAGCTTGCACAGGATAGAG